>NW_021830454.1:25000-27500 GCF_006345805.1 Octopus sinensis | reverse complement strand
ATAAAAGCCAAAGTATAATACAGTAAATATCTTGTTAAATGTATCTAAAGCATTGTCGATCAAACGTGATAGTTGGCCACGCGGTTGAATATACTGTGCTGTACTGTGCTGCATGTGAGATGTTGGCTTGATCCTAACGGGACAGAAGTTAAACTGAAAACACAACTGAAAGAAGTTTTCTCCAACGAAGATATGCATATATATTCTGCGGACACAACATTAAAAAATATACTATTCGATTATTTCCATACAAATGGTTTGCAACTTCAAAGGGAGGTGAGGCAAAATCGAGTTTGGCAGAGGTAAAATCAGGTCATAAAGGGGTGCAACGTAACACGAAGCAATTTCTCTGGTGACGTTCTACGAAACGTGTCAGTAGACAATACATTTCAATACACATATACATACATATACATACGTGCATACATACTACGTACGTACATACATACATACATTCATACATACATACATACATATGTAGCTCGTCGTTGGGCTTGTCATGGCTGACGTTCATCAGTGACATAGCAACCGATTTCCCTGTCAATGATATATAGAATATAAGTGTCAGTTCAGGCAGTGATGTCGCAAATTGCATGTAGGCTTATTAAAAACCAATTAAAGGCGACAGGAGCAGTATAAACAACAAAATGAAATGACCCTCCCGAAACACCATATATGTGTGTGTGGGGGGGGGTGTTAAACCGATAATCACCACACATTTTTTCGTTTCTCTCCCCATTTCATTTCATCGCATCATTTTCAGATGAAGAGCGTAGGGCCCGAAATGTCAAAGACTTTCCCACCCTTCCAGAGCGTCAAACTAATACACCTTCTAGTTGTTCCCTCACAAAACCACATGGCTCATGCACTACCGTTACGGTATGTTCTAGTCATCAATGCCTTTAGCTGTTTTTGAGTTTGGGATGTAGTTGTTTTGTAGAAGAGCTTAAGTTGAACATTAATTTAAGAGAATTTTTAATTTTAATATAACCGGAATTTTCTTTGAACAAAAGCGAAATGAATTATCATAGAAAAGCTCTTATCCAAAATTTAAAAATAGGTGAAGAAATTATTTATCTTGTATCTTTTATCCGTTACTTGTTTCAGTCTTGCTGGAGCTCCTCTTTGAAATTTTAGTCGATTGTATCAACCCCAGTCCTTTTTTTTAAGCCTGATACATATTCTGTCAGTTTCTTTTGCAAGGAAGTAAACACACCAGCACCGGTTGTTAAGTGGTGTGTTGGGGGAGTGGGGAACAAACGCAGACACAAAGTCACACATACACACACATATACAACAGGCTTCTTTCAGTTTCCGTCTACCAATGGTCGGCCCTAGGCTAGAGTAGAAGACATTTGCCCATGGTCCAGCGCAGCGAGACTGAACCCAGAACCATGTGGTTGGGAAGCAAACTTCTTACCACACAGCCCAGACAGCTCATGGATGTTAGCGACCTTTGATGTGAGGTTCGTTGAGATTTAGACAGCTTCGGCTGATCCAGAGTGAAATAGCAACTGCATGTACAACTGCAAAAAGAACAAGAACAAAAACCACATTTAAATATATTAATAAGATTGAAGTTTGTTGTAAGGCCAGCATTTTTTACGGTATTGATGGTGTATAGCAGAGGTTCTCAACCACTATTTTTCTATTGATCCCTTTCATCACGATTTTATTACTGTGGCCCCCGCCGCCCATAGCCATTCGATGTTTTTAAAACTAGTTTTATATCATTTCCTACATTATTTTTCACGATGAACTATATTAAATGTTAGAGAAAGGAACTTAGTACAATAAATAACAGTACATACGTCTGAAGGGAAATTTTCTTACGGGTCACTCAAATGCTATTGTGGATCCCCAAATAACTATTTTCTGATGTGGACTCCCTAAAATAATATACGGACACTCAGGGGCCATATGGACCCCGGTTAAGAACCACTGATGAATAGGGAAGTGAATGAACTGTACTTAGGAAAACACAGGAGGAATGAAAATGAAATTCTTTCCTGGAGAGATTTAGAAACAAAAAATATGAGAACGTACCTACAGACTGCATATGGTTATGTCTGTCGATCTAGCAATTAGGACATACGTCGAATGCTGTCGGCGAAAGCAAGGGTTTAAATTGGTAAAAAGGAATACATCTAGAGTAAAAAACATTAATATACGAAGAATTCTGGCGCAAAAATTCTTCGCTATTCCTTCCAGAATCTCTCACTATTCTTTAAATGTGTTCAGGTAGAAAACCAGGAGGTTTCGACAGACATTTATTTCTTATTTATTTATTTATTTATTTACATCTTTATTTATTGATTTATTCGCTGATTTTGTTGTTTGTTAGGTCATCATCTATCATCATCATTATCAACATCAGCAGCATCATCACCTCAGTGTCGTCGTCGTCGTTATCGTGTTATCGTAGTTGTCTTCTTTCTGCATATCTTATCCTCCTCCTTCTCCTCCTCTATCCAACACTACTACTGCTGCGGCTGCCGCC
>NW_021830454.1:12500-17500 GCF_006345805.1 Octopus sinensis | reverse complement strand
TTTGAAACCGTGTTCAGGCTTTCCAAAAAGCACAGGCTATCCCTAAGTTGTTAAGATACTCTACAGAAATAATATGTAAAGAGCACTGCTAACACAGCAGCATATAGATAGACACACACACACACACAGACACACTTTCATACATACACAAGTATATGTAAATGTAACGAGAATATTTGGAAGTTATAAACACCAACTCAGTGCTTTGGAATCCGATGCAAAAATCCTCTGAATAACGCACACACAATTCTGTGAATTATTGATGGTGTCAGCAATCAAAGAACACTAGGATTCCTGGGGGAATATCGTATTAAGAATTCCATTTTTTTTTTGGCTCTGTATTCGCCTTAAAAGAAATACGCGCGCGTACAGAAACACAAACGCACACGCGCGCGCGCACAACAGACACACACACACACACACACATCCTGTTGTGACACAGACTGCACAAATTGATGCAACACAGTTAGATGCAGAAAATCCTACCCATAGCGGACAGTTACAGGAGGAGTCGAAACGATCGTCGTACCGAATAAAGACTAGCGCCAAATCTATCTTTCGTTTCCTCCATCAACTAACATATATATATATATATATATATATATATACACACACACACATGGTGTTGGTTGTCTACTCCTTATGCAGAGTTTGACTACCTCCTGTATCTACACCTCAACAACATCATGGCATTTGATGTGGCTTTTTGAACCAGACAATGCTCTCAAAAGAACACCAGCATAGATTGCACCGTACCTCGGATTTGGACCACCAAGAGCTGCAGATAAGTTCTGCTCTTTGTGGATCATAATATGTCTCTTAAGGCCTCCATTGGATTTGCGAACCTTCTCAGGCTGGAGTGTTTCACATCATCACTCTGTATGTGTCTTTGTCCTAGCTCTTGGCCTATTTGGTGTATAAAGGGAGTTTGATTCCGTTACCCTCATATGTACCTCATATCGGGCTGTTAGTTCATCTGATGTTTTGTCGAAGAGGCCGACTAGTTCCTTTTTGAAGACGTGTACTTCTACATTATGCAGATTCCTTAATTTTTGTGACAGGGCTTTGAAGAACTGTGGGACTTTGAACCCTAAACTATTGCAATACTTGGTCCTGAATTCAAATAGAGTGGTTGGTACCTTTGGTACAATACAGTGGTGGCCAGTTCTGGTATTTGTATAACACTCAATGCCGAAATTAGATACTATCCCATCTAGAGTTTCCCATATGTAGGTTATTACATATCTCCTTCGCTCCTTCGCTCCCTATAGCTCATACGCTGCACTGTCTCAATCTTTATAGTATAATGGCGTTGGACTGCTTCAAGCTCCGCTTTTAGTTTGGCGTTATGTGTTGACCATAACTGGGAGCAGTAGTCTAGGTGGCTGAGAGCAAAGTTTCTCCAGAGGGTCAACATATGCGTGTGTGCGTGTGTTTGTGTGTGTGTGTGTGTGTGTGTGCGCGCGTGAGTGCGAGAGAGTGTGTGTGTGTATATATATATATATGTGCAGACATAGCTGTGTGGTTAGGAAGCACACCTTGCTTGTACATGCCTTGAGTTCAGTACTACTGCGCAGCACGTTGGGCCGCGTAAGCTTGTCGATGCCATATATATATATATAGACGACGTCAACATATATATATATATATAATGGAAGTGAAACTATGGGGCAAATGACAGGGTGTGGTAGAGTGGAAGGAAAAGTGTTTGAATGACAGAGACCGAGAGAGAGAGAGAGTGTGTGATAGATAGCGGGATGGAGAGGAAATAAAAGGTATATAGCTAAAGTATGAAAAAGAAACAAACAGAAAACGATGTAAAATAGACAGCCAAGGACAGCAAATGAAGGAAAGAAGGGCGATGAAGTGAGCGACAGAGAAAGATTATAGAAGAAACAGGGAAAAACGAGAGAGGGACTGAGGGGGAGAGGAGAAGAGGTGAGAGGAGAGATAAAGAGAAAGAGAGAAAGAGAGATAGAGAGAGATAAAGAAAGAAAGATAGAGAGAAAGAGAAAGAGAGAAAGAGAGATAGAGAGAGATAAAGACAAGTTAGAAAAGAAAGGTGGAATGTTTCAGAAATATAATGTTTGAGAGACAAAATTTTCAGAGTAAGAATGAATGATACGAAAGGTATGGAGATTCAGTGAATGAGTGAGAGAGTGAGAGAGAGAGAGAGAGAGAAAGTGGGAGAGAGGGAGAGAGAAAAGTGAGAGAGAAGGAGAGAGAGAGAGAGAGAGAGAGAGAGGGAGAGAAGTAAAAATGTGAAACTGAAGGAGAAAGAGAAGGAGAATCAAAATAAGTGAAGAAGAAGAAGAAGAAAAAGAATAGGAATAACAAGTTTTGAAGAGATGAAGAATGATGTTGGGGGAATAGGCGCGAAAAGCTTGAGTATTTAATGAGAAAGCATAGAGGAACGATGAGGGGAGAGAGTAAAATAGAGATGAAGGGGATTATAAAGAGAGGGGTTATGGAAGAAAAGGGACGAAGAGAGAGTATGTTAGTCGTGTTGTTGATGATGATGGTGGGGGAGGCGGTGGTGATATTGTCTCCAGTAGTAGCAGCAGCAGCAATAGTAGTAGTAGTAGTAGTAGTAGTATCAGCAGCAGCAGTACCAGCAGCAGCAGCAGCAGTAGTAGTAGTAGTAGTAGTAGTAGTAGCAGCAGCAGTTGCAGCAGCAGCAGCAGCAGTAGTAGTGGTAGTAGTAGTAGTATCAGTAGCAGCAGTAGTAGTAGTAGTAGTAATAGTAGTAGTAGTAGTAAGAGAAGCAGAAGAGGTCGTAGTAGTAGTAGCAATAGTGATGGTGGCGTTACTAATGGTGCTGGTGAGAGTAGTGATGCTGGAAATGTTAATGGTGGTAGTGTTAGTGGTAATAATTGTAGTGTAATTGTGGTGGTAATGGTGAGGGAGGTGGTGGTAGCGGTGGTGGTGATGGTGCAGTCTGTAACAGGAGCAGCGAGGTGCTGGTGGTAGTGGCGGTGTTGAGGGTGGTCGTGCGTTTAGCAGTTGGTGGGAAAATGTGGCGGTGGTGGTAGTACTGTTAGTCGTGGACTGTGGTGGGGTGATGATGGTAGCAATCGTGATGATGATGATGGTGGTGGTGGTTGTAGTAAAATGACTGGAATAGTGTTGTTGTAATATTGGTGGCGGTGCTGTCTGTAGTGTGGGTGGTGGTAATAGTAGTGGTGGTAGTGGTAGTAGTGGTTGTGGTGATGGAGGTGGTGGTGTAGTGGCGGCGGTAGTGGTTTTGGTGGTGGAGGTGGTTGTGGTGGTGACTGGTAGTGGTGGTGGTGGCAGGAATGGTGGTAGTGGTATTGGTGGTGGTGGCGGGAATGGTGGTAGTGGTATTGGTGTTGGTGGTAGCAGTGGGGATGATGATAGTTAATATACTGACTGTAGCTTCCGGTGAGTTAGTGAAGTTGGTGGTGATGGTGGTGGTAGAGAGAAAGAGAAGATGGAAGGTAGGGAGAGAGAGGAACGAAGGGAAAGAGAGGGAGAGAAAGAGAAGCTTCTTTGGGGGAATGGTTTGAGGATAACCATTCTCTAATGCACCAAGGAACGGGAAGGCGGTGGTGGCGCAAATGGATTTATGGCGATGTCTGTGGTAGTGGTACATGTAGTCTGTCCAGCAGAGTGACCAGCGGTAGTCGTGTCGATCTCGACAGAGGAGGTGGTGGTGGTGACCGCAGTGCTGATGGACGTCGGTGGTGGTGTTGCTGGCGTCAGCGGCGGCGTTTGTGGTGGTGGATGCGGTTGTAGTGTTTTTGCAGTGGTTATTGGGATTATAGCTGTTGTTGTTGTTACTCTTCTTATTGTTGTTATACTTGTGGTCATTGCTTAATTGCTATTCTACTGGCTATTTCCGTTGTATAGTAGTAGTAGTAGTAGTAGTAGTAGTAGTAGTGGTTGTTGTTGTTATTGTTGTAGTTGCTGTTTAGCCCAGGTCAACAGCCATTCATCCTTGACCACTCTCTGTTTTTGACTGTTGTTAAAACTACCATATCCCACGTGTTCTTCATTCAAAGAACTAATGGTGACATTTGAGGTACATGTGGCTGCTATTTCTAGCAAATTATGTATCCTTCTGTTGAAGCTAAACAAGGAAATATGTGAAACATTTGACTGCTATTCCCAGAAAACCGAGTGTCCTTCTTTTGTTATTTTCGCTATTATAGCATAGACGTTCCAGCCATGCCCACACTGGATAAGACCATTTTAGTCAATGATCGTATCTGCAAAAAGTAGTCTACGATTCATTAGAGATGCTGCTGCGCTATCCAGCAAGTCAAGTGAGCAGGAAGTAAATCCATCATTTGGTCGCCATCTTGTTGTTGGAGTTTTGCTTGTTCTTTAGCCCTAGGTCAGCCTCAAACGAGTATACCTATAGCAAAAATCATCCTAGTCATGACCATCGTGCAATTTTACTAAGCGGCTGTGAACCTGGCCTTCATTAACTAACGTCACCTTTACTAAAATGGCAGAGGCGTGATTTGAGGGATAGTTTGGTGCTATTTCTAACACGCTGGGAGACAATTTAAATATTCCCTTGGTTGCTGTTGTTGTTGTTGTTGCTGTTGTTGTTGTTAGTGGTCGTTTCAATTATGAGGTGTTCTGGCCGATGCTTTGTATTGGCGGTAGTGGTGGTGGGTGTGTGCATTTGATGGTAGTGTTCGTGAAAGAAGGTGACAGTTTCGGAGGTAGTACTGTTATTGGTAAAAAATTATGGTGGTGGTGGCGGTGGCGTAGCGGTGGTGGTGCTGGTGGTGGAGGTAGTGTTTCTGGTGTCAGCAATGTTTGTTTATTGTTGTAGTTGAAGGTAGTTTGTAGGATGTGTTTTAGTTACAGGCGATGGTGGTGGCGGTAATGATGGTGATGGTAGTGGTGATGGTGGTGGAGATGACGGTGGTAGTGGTGGCGGTAAAGATGGTGATGGTAATGATGGTGATGGTGGTGATGGTGGTAGTGGTGGCTGTGATGATGGTGGTGGTGGTGGCGGTAAAGAT
>NW_021830454.1:0-7500 GCF_006345805.1 Octopus sinensis | reverse complement strand
CATTGGTCGACCCATAGATATAATACATGGCATTTCTAGCCCAAGGTACCACGAAGTGGGATCGAATTCGAAGCCACGTGATCGCAAGGTGAGATTCTTAACCATAATGCCATTACCATGCCCGTGGAAGTGAAGAAAATGTGGAAGAGCAGGAGAGAGAGAGAAAGAGAGAGGGGGAGAGCGAATGAAGGAGACATGAATAGAGATAGAGATAGATAAAGAAAGGATGATAGGGTGATAGATTGATAGATAGATAGATAGATAGATAGATAGATAGATAGATATATAGATAGATAGATAGATAGATAGATAGTTAGATAGATAGATAGATAGATAGATAAAGTGAAGGGCAGTGAGAGACAGAGACAGAGAGACAGACAGACAGATGTGAGCAATAAAAATAAAGAAGTGAATTGTGAAACTGCTAACTTAAGGAAGGTGGAAAATAGATTTTTTATTGAGAGGATGAAAGCGGTAGAGCGAAAATGCTAGAGGAAGTGGAAAGATAATTTTGAAAATGAGTTCGTGGAAATGCTAGAAACAGAGATCAATGCAAGACTAGTAGAAAGCGAATTGGTGAAAAGGCGAATCTGGAAATATAAAGGTGGTATAGTAATTTTAAGTTTCAGTTAATGAGAGAAAAATTAAGAGAAAGAAAGAAAGAAGAAGAAAAGGAGAGGAGTAGTGGAAATGAAAGCTCAAATGCAAGTACAGTAATCTATTGATTGTCGCGGGTGTAATCTCCCACAGAAGTAATTAAAATCTAAAAGAATATAAATACGTATCGGCAGCAGAGACCCGCGATATACTGAGGAGTTTATATATATTGAGAATCTACATATATTAGTCAGAAAAATCCGCGATGTAATGAGTGCGCGATAGGTAAACCGCGATGTACTGAGTACACAATCACTAAACCGCGATATGGAGAGGGATTACTGTAAAAAACTTTAACCTTCGTTGAGCGTGAGTTTGTATGTGACCGCGCGAGTATGTATGAGAGAGAGAGAGAGAGAGAGAGAGAGTCAAAGAGAAAGCGATAGGGTGATAGAGAGAGAGAGAGAGAGAGAAGGAGAGAGAAACGGAAATTGAAAATGCAAATTGGCAAGCATAACTTTGAGTATCAGTGTGTTTACGTGTTTCTGTGTCTGTTTACTGGGTGTGTGAGTGAGTGTTGTATGTGTGTGTAAAAGAGAAGAAGGCAATGTGAAGCTACAAATGTGAAAAGATAACTTTGAGCTTCAAGGAGTGCGAGTCTGAGTGAAGTCAGAAGTAAATGAAGGACGAAAAAGGATCAATGTGGAAATTTTTTTAAATGTGGAAAAATAGGAGTTTCAGTTAAAAACGATAGAGATATAAAGAGGGTGAGAGAGAAGGAAGAGAGTAAGAGAGAGAGGGAGTGATGAGAGAATAAGAGAAAGAGAGGGAGAGAGTCAGCGAGAGAGAGAGGAGAGTGTTGTAGAAAGACGGGAGAGCAAGAGAAAGAGAGGAGAGTAAGGGACAGATTAGAGAGTAAAGGAAAGAGAAGAGAGTAAGAGAGTGATAAGAGTGTAAGGGAAAGAGAGGGAAGAAAGTGAGAGATAGAGGAGAAACAGAGAAAGGGAGAAAGAGAGAGATGAGTTTGAGAGAGGAGATAGTAAGAGAGTGAGAGAGGCAAGAGGCAAGAGAAAGAGATAAGAGAGTAGGAGAGAGAAAAGAAATAACACGGAGAGAGAGGACTGTCTGAGAGACAGAGTAAGAGAGAAAGAGGAGAGAGCAAGAGGAAGAAGGGTAGTTTAAGATAGAGAGGTTGAAAGAGAGGGAGAGGGGGTAGTGAGAAAGAGAGGAGTAGTGAGAGTGAAAATTGAAAGAGAGAGAGACAAGTACATCAGAAAAAGTGGGAGTGTATCGATGAGTTTCAGTCTATGAGAAATGATACAGAGAGAGAGAGAGAGAGAGAGAGAGTGTGTGTGTGTGTGTTAAAAAGAAAGAGGGATAACAAGGAAGAAATAATACATGAGAAAGAGAGATATAGTGAGAGAAAAAGGGAGAGAGATCGGCAGGGTTTATTGCCTTTGATCATGGGTGTGCACGATTAAGGTTAATGTAGGGTGGGGGACAACAACAGCACCAGCAGCAAGAGCAGCAGCTACAACAACGATGACGGCAACAACAGCAGAATTCACAACAACAACAGCATCAACAGTAACAGCTGCAGAAACAGCAGCAGCAACAACAACAGCGACAGCAACAGCAACCACAGCATTAAAAGCTGCAAGAGCAACCACAGCAGCAGCAGCAGCATGAACAACAGCAACAACAACAACAACAACAACAACAACAGTAAGAACAAAAAATAGCAGCAACATGAGCAACAGTGGTAATCCTACCAACAGCAGCAAAAACGATCACAACGGCAGCGTGGAGGCGCAATGGCCCAGTGGTTAGGGCAGCGGACTCGCGGTCGTAAGAACGCAGTTTCGATTCCCAGACCGGACATTGTGAGTGTTTATTGACCAAAATCACCTAAGGTCCACGAGGCTTCGGCGGAGGGTGGTGTTGAACCCCGTTGTACTCTTTCGCCACAACTTTCTCTCACTCTTTCTTCCTACTTCTACCACAAAGCAGAGGAACCATGGGGTAACCGATTATGGTGTGGTAAACTTTCAGACCCTAGTCTAGATTGTGAATCCTCTGTACCCCAGGATGGTTCAGCTCTCCACCCGTTAAAAGTCACCGTTTACGGAATGAGGATAACAACGTAGCTTTTGCGCCCGTGCAACCGCGAGTCTATCGCGTGTGTTGGGTGAATCTTCAAGTTGCCACATGCATTCTTAGTAGCTTAGAGTAGGCTCGAATTAATGATTATTCTTTGTGGCTAATGGCATGAGTCTTGATTGGAAGAAGAAGAAGAAGAAGAAGAAGGAGAAGGAGAAGAAGAAGAAGAAGAAGAAGAAGAAGAAGAGGAGGAGGACAACAACTGCTACTTCTGATACAAGAAAAGCAGCAGCGACCTCAACAACAGCAACAGCAACAATAGGCATAGAAGCCTTAACAAGAACAAAACAAGGAAAAGTCTGTGAGCTACGTGGTAAAACGACCTTCCTGAAATAGAAACCAAATCTTCCCGAAACAACCTTTTATCACCTTAAAGTGCGTGAATCTAAGAGAAGAATATGTTGAATAAAATCATAATTAACTGATCCTCTTGTATTTTCTTTTAACTAAAACCAGGAACATTCCAGCATCCATTCGTGTCTGTGTATTTATATTATTTTATTCTTTAATTCTTTTATTCTTTTACTTGTTTCAGTCATTTGACGCAGCAGTGCTGGAGCACCGCCTTGAGAGTTTCTAGGCAAACAAATCGGCCCATATATATATATATATATATATATATATATATATAATAATAATAATAATAATAATAAATTAGTGGTTTTAATAGTTTTAATAGTGGTTTTGTCTCTAATTAATATTATATATATATATATATAGAATGGTTGTATACTGTCAATCTAACACGAACGTGACAGTAGGGGGGTACACCACCGCTGTTTAGCCCTAGGAAGCATCGACGTCTCCTGATGGCTTTGACACATATTTCCTGTGTCCTTATATACATTTACGAAGGGGAGACAAATTCCCCCGGCCGCCAGGGGTGCATCTAGGGACACGTGTTTCAGGATGATTGTCCTTCGTAAATGTATATAAGGACACAGGAAAAATGTGTCAAAGCCATCAGGAGGCGTCGATGCTTCCTACGGCTATATATATAATGAACTCTTCTGTTGTTAGACGATGTATGAGGGTTCGGCCATTCCTTGCCGAACAACTACACAAAGGATTTGTTTACATGGATGAAATATTTGTGTTGACATAAGTTCACTCCCTCCATCAAATCGACATTACCTGTTCAGGTACACCGTGTGCCACATGTCAGATGACGAAACGATTGCAGAGCAACGTGAAATGAAGTGCTTTGCTCAAGAACACGACACAACGCCCGCTCTGGGAATCGAACCTGTTCTCTCGCAATCGTTAGTGCAACACCCTAACCACTAAGCCACGTGCCTTCATGTATATATGAGTGAGTGTGTGTGTGTGTGTGTGTGTGTGTGTGTGTGTGTGCGCGTATGTGCATGTATGTGTATGAATGGTTGAATTATATTTCATTTATTTTTAACATATTTGTTGAGTTTCTATGGGATACCTTTCTATAAATTCTTATAAAGCACACACACTCACACACATATCTATGTAAGTATACATATATGTTTGTATACATGACGGGCTTTCACACAGTTTGTCAACCAAATTCACTCATAAGCTATTGGTCAGTCCTGAGCTATATGTAGAAAAACACTAACTCAAAGTACCGTGCATCGCGATTGAACCAGAAAACTGCCTGTTTCCAAAAGGAGCTTACGAACCCCATCGCTATGCCAGTTTTTGTCGTTGCTTTAGAGCCTCAGGCCAACACTTATCAAGAAAGTTATGACCAAATATATTTCAGATTTGACAGCCCCGTTCGTTTATTAACGAATATAGAAGACTTTTTTTTATCTGATACCATTTCTTTTATAAAATGCTTGGATGAAATTTGAGAAAGGGTTCGAATAATATATTGTTTAAGAATATGAGTAAAAAAAATGTAATGAAATCTTAGATACATCTTATGATGCGACAAGCACCCGAAAATACAAAAGTGTGATAAGCCTTATAGAAGCAAGACTGTCTGATAAGAAGGTTGCTCCCCATCTAGATAGCTTCGGGTTCAATCCCACTGCGTGACACCTTGGCCAAATGTTTTCTACAATGGCCCTCGGCTGATCATAACCTTGTTATTAGATGGAAACGGATGGAAGACCGTCGTAAATATATATATGTGTGTGTGTGTGTGTGTGTGTGTGTGCGTGTATGCGTGGCGTGCGCGCCTGTCTATGTGTTTGTGTCTGTCCCGATACCCTTTGATTAATTGTTGTTTTGTTTATGTCCGCTTAACTTAGTGGTTTGGCAAAAAGAGACCAATAGATTAATTATCAGACTTAGAAATTAAGTGCAACGGTCAATTTCTTCGGTTAAAACCCTTTAAGGAGGTGCCCCAGCCTCGCCGCAGTCCAATGACTGAAACAGATGGAAAAAATTAAATATAGTATTTAAAAAAATCATTGATCATTTCAATCGTTATAATAATAATAATAATAATAATTACATTAATAATAAAATAATAATAATAATAATAATAATAATAATAATAATAATAATATAATAATAATAATAATAATAATAATAATAATTACATTAATAATAATATAATAATAATATAATAATAATAATAATATAATAATAATAATAATAATAATAAAATTAATAATAATAATATAATAATAATAATAATAATAATACTAATAATAATAATAATAATAATAATAATAACAGCAACAATAATAACAACAACACCAATAATAATAATAATAATAATAATAATAATAATAATAATAATAATAATAATAATAATAATAATAATAATAATAACAGCAACAATAATAACAACAATACCAACAATAATAATAATGATGATATTCGCCATTTCTACACGGACTATGAAAATCTTAGTTGTTATTGACGTTTTACTCTTTAAAAACAAGGTTGGGGGAGAGAAATGTTAAACAAATGGAGAATTTAATGAGATTGTAATTGCCGAAATAATAGGAAAATTAATACAGTGAAAATATTCTGTGAATGATTGAAAAACAACTCTTTTTTATTATTTTTTTTTAAGTTAACAACATTTAAAATAAAATTCAACCAACCTCAATACAAAACTATTTAACAAATACATCATTAAATAAATCGATACACCGTCTAAACAAAGAGTTAACGACTTGTTTCAGTACGTAGTTTATCTCATTGTTATTGTTGTTGTTTTATTGTATTTTTTGTTGGTTTTGTATTCGTAATTGTGACCCCGATGTCTTTGAAACGTTTCATACGTAACCACATAAACACAACACCTTTTCTTCACTCCTATGTCTGTCTATAAAGAACTTCGGTTCCCGTAATACGGGTTGGAACCTTGGTCGTTGTTCAGATTAACTGGCCACGTATTGGAACTATTTCGTTTTGACGCTAGGTCTGTCAAGATAGTTTTTTTTTTATTTTATTTTACTTGTTTCAGTCATTTGACTGCAGCCATGTTGGAGCACCGCCTTTAGTCGAGCAAATCGACCCCGGGACTTATTCTTTGTAAGCCCAGTACTTATTCTATCGGTCTCTTTTGCCGAACCGCTAAGTGACGGGGACGTAAACACACCAGCATCGGTTGTCAAGCAATGCTAGGGGGACAAACACAGACACACAAACACATACATATATATATACATATATACGACGGGCTTCTTTGAGTTTCCGTCTACCAAATCCCCTCACAAGGCATTGGTCGGCCCAAGGCTATAGCAGAAGACACTTGCCCAAGATGCCACGCAGTGGGACTGAACCCGGAACCATGTGGTTGGTTAGCAAGCTACTTACCACACAGCCACTCTTTCTAATACTTTTATTTCTCATCAGTGCTGGAAACAGTGCTGCTGAGACCAGAAGTCTTGCGGTTTACAACGCTTGAACTGGGAGATGTAACCTCAGGTTTGATACACGCAACGACATTATCGCGACGCATTCAGAATGAGAAAAATACAGGCGATCGACAAGATATTGTTATAGTGGGACATTCATTATTATCCTTTCGAAAAGATTAATTGATTAATAAATTACGCATTAATCATGTTGGTAGGCGTACAGCTCCGTACAGAGGAAGGCTCGTCTACGTAGGCCAGAGGTGTGGGTCTTTTGCCTCTCAGCTGGCCTGCATAGACTTGCACTAACAGGTGTTTCTGTTAAAATATTTGGAGAACTGGTTTAGATCAGACATCCAAATATATAAGAGCTACGAGTTGGACGAGGTTACAAGCAAAGACCAGTCAGTGATAGAAAAGGTCGAAGCGGAATTTATTTCAGAAAGATGAATCACAGATAATAAACACACCGATCTCCCTTGTCTCTTATTATCGCCTAACCATCATGCCTTGTCACAGTTTTCATTTCACGTGATTGGAACATCTGCTCTTTCATATTTTGTGGAGTGGACGATTTCCACTGGTTAGTAGCTCCGTCAAGTGTTATTATGCTGTCTGGAGATTCATTATGAAATTGCTGATATTACACAGATATACGTTGAGATTAGAGCGGTTACCAATATTCTTGGACGCTTTACATTTGTCGTTTCTCTTCGCCAGGTATGTCTCCCCAAATTTCATATCATTGACAGATCTCTGGTCCTGGGTCAAACGAACATCAAGGCTACGTGCTTGATAGCTGAAATGTTATTTGGAGCACTGTCCCCTACATGTTAATTGATGCATCTGGTAATCCTTCGAAGCACGTATTCTAGTGAGAGACCAGTGGTAGACAAGAGCCACGACGATGTTCTCTGAAAATATGAACGTCAACAACGATCGACTA
>NW_021830453.1:50000-66315 GCF_006345805.1 Octopus sinensis | reverse complement strand
TTTGGTCAGCCCGTGGTAATAGTAGAAGACATGTGTCCTTGGTGTCACACAGTGGGACTGAACCCAGAATTATGTGGTTAGGAACCACACAGCCACGCCTGCGCCTAGGTGATTACGTCCCCATAACTTAGCGGTTTGGCAAATGAGACCGGTAGATTAAGTACTGAGCTTTAAAAAATAAGTCCTGAGGTTGATTTGTTCTACTAAAACATTTTTAGACGGTGCTCCAGCATGGCCGCATTCAAATCAATGAAACAAAAAAATGCCAAAAGATAATAAACGCCTGAAAAAATAATTCGTGGCACTCTGCATTCTGAGTTCGATCTCACCAATATTAAACCTCGTCATTTATCGTCTCCTGGGTCCATAAAAATGAACTCACAGCCAAGACCTCAGGCGATGACATCGACAATCGCCCTACCCTCGAGCAGTGCTGTTTTCTGCAAGTCCTTCAGCCTTATTGCAGCCCCTGTTTGTTCCATGTACTTCTCAAGATTTATACTCACTTTTCCCAGGGATCCGACTATTATTGTTACTACTACCACCTTTTTCAGCGACCACAGCTGCTTCTTATATCTATCGACTTTTCTTTCTTCCTTATCGCATACGTTGTTGTCAGCTGGGCATACTATATCAATGATCCAGCATCGTTTGCTTTCTTCTTATCCCATGGTTGCACTGAATCATAAAATCCCATAGGATCTTTGCATTATCATTTTCGATGATGCCTTCGGGTTTATGTTTGTACCACTTTTTTGTTCAGTGAAGTCCATATTTGTTGCAAAGTGTCCAATGGACAATCCTTGCTATATTGTCATGACGTCTTTTATATTCTTTATTATTGTTGTTGTTATTATCATCATCATCATCATCATCATCATCATCATCATCATCATCATTATCATTTAATTTTAATCTGCATGTTTGTTACAATCACTCGCCGAGACACACCCAGCGTCCTAGGGCGAAAGAAGGATAAGAGATATTACAGTATGACTGAAAGCTTGGAAAGTGCTAATGGAAAGGGGCAGTAGCGAAATATCTTCATGTAATACAGCACAGACATTTAAACTGATAGGGTTTTTTCTAAGGATGTGGGCAGCACTAGTCAGTACAATCTTTTGGATTTCTCTGAGACATGGTTCTCCATGGATATTAACAAGATGTTTCTGTCATCCCTTTCTTATCACACTAAGGTCACCCACAGTAACAAGAACAGTTCTCACTTTAAGATACCACATCTCTTGTATTTTAATTTCCAGATCCTTATATTTACTTAATTTGTGAAATTCCATTACAAATATATTTTTATCAGTGGAAACATTTACATCTATTAGTCTACAAGTATTTTCTCTCTCCTGTCTTTAATGACTATGTCTGGTCGATTAGCGTGAATCGTTTTGTCGTTGTTGACTGGAAAATCTCAGAGGATAGTGACATTTTTACCTTCAACGACTGGCTCAGTATGATGTTCATACCAGTAAGCAGGAGTATTGATTTTGTAGCGTTTACATATTTTCCAATGTAAGTACTGTCCTACCTTATCGTGGGGCTTTTTTTATTCGTTTGGCGTAAGCATAGGACATTCCGAGACGAGTTGGTATCTGTTGTTTCATCAAATTTATCGCTAAATCTGCATTTCGGGTCAGAACCGTTTTGAAGGACGTTAGCCTGATAGTTGTTGGTAAGCAAGCTTTGATTTTGTGCCGCTAAGGAACATGTACGGCAATAATTTGGGATTCTAGGACCCACAGCTATTTAACGCCTTGCCAAAGCATCTCGGGGATCTTCATAGAGTGAGGGTAGATGTTTTCAAGAAACAACTTGACCTCTTGCTAACCAAGATCCTAGATGAACCAATATCAAGGCAGAAAACTCAAAAGAGGGCAGCAGTGTCGAACTCCCTCCTTCACCAAAAGCCAATCACATAAAATTGACCAATCTAAGGTGATTACACTGGCAGTGGCCCAGGATGGCTACAGACTTAGGGCTGAAACATATAAAGGGATAAAAGAATAAAAGAATGTTTTTTGTGTCAGTATTTGTTCCCCCCACCACCACCACCCCTTGACAACCGGTGTTGGTGTGTTAACATTTCTATGAATTAGCGGTTCGGCAAAAGTTACAGACAAAGTAAGTACCAGAAGTTAAAAAATAAGCACGGCGGTGGGGTTATTAAAACTCTTCAGGGCGGTGCCCCAGCATGGCTGCAGTCTAATGCCTGAAACGAATAAAAGATAAAAGGTATGTATATTATTCTTAAACAAAAATGTTGTCGACAGTGACTTCGAAGTTGCGGTCAATCATTGTCAACAACATTCTTGTTTAAGGATAATAAATTTGTTCTCTACAAAAGTATAGATTAATGTAAATTACATCAGATTAGTGTAAAATCATTTTTATCATAACTGAAGATAAAAATACACACACACACACATAATATGTGCAAAGAGATATACGCACAAGCATATATACACTCACATACATATATGCCAATGCATATACGCATAAACACCCAACTACATACATGCGCACAACCTCCATATACATACACAGGTACAAAGCTACACACACATACGTATAAACACATGGATACGCACATATATACGTACAAAAATACACGCACAAGTGTATATATACATATATATATATGTGTGTGTGTTGTGTGTGTGTGTGTGTGTGTGTGTGTGCAATACGCACAAGTGTATATATATATATATATATAATAATATAATATAAATTATATATATATATATGCATACACACACAAGCACATGTGCACATATTTCCGACAAATACACACACACACACAACACACACACACATACACACACACACACACACACATAATATGTATAAAGAGATACACGCACAAGCATATATACACACAGACACACACACAACACACACACACACACAACACACACACACACACATATATATATATATATATATATATATATATATTATATATATATATATACGTAAACTCACACGCCCTCACATGCACAAACATACAGACACACAAGAACACCACCGAACAGACATTTCCGACAATCACACACACACATACACATACAACCATACATACACAGATAAAAAAATACATACACGCGAAGCAATATGATGATACATTCACGGCTCACCCATTTACCCAACATCGACCAAAATGTGTGCGTTACGAAACCACATCAAACTACAGCAGCGCAACCCTTTGATCAAATGACCTGTAAATGACATCTAATTAAAAAAAAATTAATTTAACTACGTCATGTGATCATCGCAGAACACTGTGCTATGTGGAATTTATATCATTAGTTTTGCTTCGTTTTTCATTTTTATAATTCTTTTTCAGGAAAGTCTTTTTAAATCTTCCTTTACAGCAGATAATTACTGCATTCCTATACATTGATTAAAAGATTTTTTTCACAAGAATGCTGTTGTTGTTGATGTTATTATTATTGTCGTTATCATTACCATCATTGTTGTTGTTGTTGTTGTTGTTGTTGTTGTTGTTTATGCTCAGGTCAGCCCCTCAAGACACAGCCGTATAATCAGGTGCAGCCAACCGTGACAGCTTCGTCTGTTTGTTTAAGGGTAGCTATGAACGTTTTCTAAACCTTTTTTTACGTTTCTCTTCCGCTTTTTTTTTCAAACTTTTTCCTTGTTCTTTTTATTGTTATTATTTATATCAAGATGTCGGGGTGTATGGTTTGAGGGCGGTGTTTGGCTACTATGTCTTCAGCGTTGAACGACCATGTGGTTATTGTACAAATCATGCTATTTAATGTCACACAATTTTGTTGTTTTTTAATGTTCGTTTTTCTTGTTTTTCGTGTTTTTATTCTTTATATTCTCATCCATATTACAGCAATAAAAAGAAGCAAGCACACACATACACATATTCACACACACACTCACACAAATAGACACATACGCGAGCTTGCATAGATACATACACATGTCTAAATCGTGGAATACCGTCGGTTTCGACGAGGATCATTCGAGAATATTCTCTCAGACACGGCTACATACATACACACAAAGAAACTCACACACACATTATATGTATGAATGTACACATGTAAGTTATATGTCTGTATACATGCATATACGTCAATCTATATACGCAAACAGCCACACACGCGCTCACGCGCGCACACACACACACACACTTATTGTAATATTTCAGGACGGTCATTTTTGTTTTTTGCCAAATAAACATACACACTGTGCATTCGTTCTTCACTTCAGCTATAGACACTAAAATAGGAACAATAATAAATAAAACAGAATGGATAAGCGGAGCAGGAACACAGACGAGAACGGAAAGTATCGCTGAAGAGGTCACAGATGTGTGACGAAAGATTTCTAGACAATGGACATGAGTTAGAATAAGAACAATAATAAACGAGTGAAGAACGAATATATAGTGCGTGTGTTTATTTGGGGGAAAATGGCCACCTCGAAATACAACAATAAATATAATAATGCCTGCTTCAAGACACGATTCACATCAGGAATCTTGCAAAACAAATACACGAACGTGTATGTGTATATATATATATATATATAATATGTGTGTGTGTGTGTGTGACAATTATTCGGTTGCTATAATAAGACTCCGAGTTTCGGATGTCGGGGCAGAAACCTAATCCGGCATCTCGTCAGTTATCGAAGCAATCAAAATTATTTTGATTGCCTCGATAACATACGAGATGCTGGAGCAAGTTTCCGTCCTGACATCCGAAACTCGGAGTTTTATCATGGCTACCGAATAATTGTCACATATTATATTTACAGATAATTCCTCTATATACATAATATCGAGGTATCTTTATTCCTTTATTGTCTTACCATTACTATTATATATATATATATATATATATATATATAT
This sequence comes from Octopus sinensis, assembly GCF_006345805.1. Classification (NCBI taxonomy): domain Eukaryota; kingdom Metazoa; phylum Mollusca; class Cephalopoda; order Octopoda; family Octopodidae; genus Octopus; species Octopus sinensis. Next base: position 61,418 of record NW_021830453.1, on the reverse strand, counting down.
ATATATATATATATATATATATATATATGTAGATTAGGAGGCGTAATTCGTCCCTACTTTTCAATCTTAGTATTAAAACTACGTATAGTATTGCTGTAGTGCACATGCTGCATACATTCCTACAATAATGTTTTCTTTACGTGCTGTAAAGGTAGAAGTAAATCTCTCTACAACTCAGTCGCACGTCTGTGTTTCGCTTATTTTTTTGTGTGTCTTACTACATAAAGGTCACCAACTGCCTACCCGCTGCCCTAACCAGTGGGCCATTGCGCCTCCATATATATATATATAATATATGTGTGTGTGTGTGTGTGTGTGTGTGTGTGTGTGTGTGTACTAGTACGATGGTGATGCATGTCCCTCGTTCGCTGATGAGAATTCACCAGTTCTTCAATAAACTGAATTATCTGCTCCTGAATTAGCGCTTAAGTGGCTGAACATATGTGTAGCCTTAGCGTAATTCTGAAGCAAATTCAGTGGTGAGTGGCATGGCTTTACAGGTATGTAGTAGACACAAAGAGAGAGACAAAGGGTGGAAGGTTAGGAAGAGAAGGGGGAACAGGAGTGATAGAAAGAGAAAGAAATGGACGGGTGGAAAGAAAGTGGTGAGGGGTGCGAGTATGACAGGGAGGGTTAAAGGGAGCTGGTGGGGAGAGAGAATATAAAAGGCGAAGTCGCCTTCGTCAGGTTGAGAACTCAACATCTCATGAGACTCCATGGATGCAAATGACTGCGTGTTTGCATATGTATACATATACATATTTAAACAAACACGCATTCATATATAAACATGCATACAAGTATACATAAATCTATGCACACACACACGCACACATGCACACACACATATATATATATACATACATACTTACAGACATACAAACATACATGCATACAAGCATACATATAGTCATAAATACATAACCTACATGTTTACATACTCACATATATTCATACATTCCGTACATACGCACATACATGTATAAATACGTACATGCACGCAGGCAGATGTAATATAGACATACATACACTAGATACATATATACGTATATACATAGATACATACATACAAGCATGCATGCATACATACTTACGTACATACATACATACATACATACATACATACATACATGCAAGCATGGTTGCATACATACACACGTACACATACAAACATACATACATTCGTACATGCAAGCATTCATGCATACATACGTACGAACGTACATACATACATACATACCTATATACATGCAGGCATGCATGCATACATACATACATACGTACGTACGTAATGCATACATACATACACGCAAGCATGCATACATACATACGTACATACGTATAACATACATACGTACATTCGTACGTACATACATGCATACATACATACGTACGTACATACATACATACATAATACATGCATATATACATACATAATTACATACATACACGCATTCATAATACATACACACATACACACATTCATGCATACAAACATACATACGTGCGTAAGTACGTACATACATATAAGACGCATCCTACACTTATACGTGTTCACATAGAAACATAAATACAGACATATGTAAGCATAGATACATACATACATTCATAAATACACACATAGAAACACACAGACAGGCATACACAGACATTCATACATACATGCATAAACACATACATACATATACATACGTACATATAAACATACATACAACGTATATATATATATATATATATATATATATATATATACGTTGTATGTATACGCACAGAGCTGGCAAACCATGGTTCACCCATTTAACCTCCGTCAACCAAACACGAAGCGTTACAAGACTTCACGCCCCCAAACCACATCAAACTACTACAGCGCCCCCTTTTTCATCATTTGACCTGTAAATAACATCTAATTAAAAGAAATTAATTTCACTACATCATGTGATCATCATCGCTACGGTGCGGAATTCGAGGAATTTTTCTCAAAAACCCTTTAAATATGCCCCGATAATCGATTTATTGCGGCATTCCTATAGATTAATGAATGTAGACCCAATAAAAGAAGATAGAAGGATGTAGTGGGGGGTGGAGTGAGGTGGGGGTTGTCACCATCATCATCGTCGTCATCGTCGTCGTCGTCTTCATCATCATCATCATCATCATCATTATTCTTATTATTATTATTGAAGGCGGCGAGCTGGCAGAATCGTTAGCACGCCGGGCGAAATCCTTAGCAGAATTTCGTCTATCGCTACGTTGTGAATTCAAATTCTGCCGAGGTTGACTTTGCTTTTCATCCTTTCGGGGTCGATAAATTAAGTACCAGTGGAGTAATGGGATCGAATTTCAGGCCTTGTACCTATAGTAGAAATGATTATCTTTATTATTATTATCATTATTATTTTTTAATGAAATTTTTATAGCTTATTTTTCTGGGTATGATGGAAAGTGTCAGCTGTCCACAACCAGCAGACTAAGGGGACACTTGCTTACTGGTCATGCGTCAAGAACCCTGAGAAGAACTTTCGCAGTTCCAAGTAATGCTGATTTTTGTAGGTATTCTATCTTTATATTTTGTTCCAATCTCTTTGAGCCATGTTGGTAGTTGAGTGCTGAATCTTCCAAATTCACCAATTACTATTGGTACCACATCTACTCCCTTCATTGACCACAATCTTCTTATTTCTCACTTCAAATCATCATAGTTGTTCAGTTTTCTTCTTATTTCTCTTTGATCCTATTGAGACCGGGATTATTATTATTATTATTATTAATGAGTGAGAGAGCAGTTCATGCCATCAAAGTGACACTGGGGTAAAATATGCGAAGCCCAGTATACCCATCATGACTACCCGTCTGATAAGGGTACACCAGGCACATGCATCACAACCATATGTGCGCGACATGGTGATCTCATATCAAGATAAACAGCACATGACCTTGCAGGTGGGGCCCAGTTAGAATTTTCTTCAGATCGAGTAACCCATCCCGCTCAAACGGTCCCTGAATAAGGGTTGTTTAAGGATGTTAAACAAAACACCCATGTTTCCAGAGGTGAATTATTCAAACCCCAAAGAATCCCTCTCAACACATGGCTATGATGCTCCCCCACTACTTCTGCTCGTGATCAGAGATGCACATATTGTCAGCCACCAAGGGACATGCTCAACTGGTTAAGGTCAAACAACTGACAAGCAAATCTGTGGTATTGAGCAGAATATTTGCTGTAGCCCGTCTTTTATACCAAGACAAAACAATGTACATGATAACACTTCCAATCAGTTAAGATCAGAAGCCATGAGAGCCACTGCCTGGTACACATAATGAATTAGACTGTTTAAAAAGAAAAAATTCCTTGCATCGGACTACCCTTAGATACCCAGACTCCCCCCTAAGTATCCTGGCTGTCCATAATAGCCCTGCTTCCTGGAGCTGTATTAAACTTATTTTATGCCTATTTCCTCTGTCCATTTGTTCAACTCTTTAGGGATAGTTCCTAATGCACCTATACCTACTGGGATACATTTTACCTGCACTTTCCATAGCCTCTGTAACTCAATGGCTTAGTCCTGCTATTTTGCTATTTTCGTATTTACTTCTCATATTGATTTTCTAAACTTTTAGGTCTGTAAAGTCAATTACCTGGCACTTTCTATTCTCTTTATCTACTACTACTAAATAAAGCCTTCCAGATTCTATCACTCTGTCAATCTGAATGTTGAAGTCCCACATCTTATATTTATTACTATGTAATACTTTACTAGGTTTGTGTTCATACCTCTTTTCAGTATGGTCAAATTCTAACTTTTACTCAACTCCCAGCGGATTACTCTCCCTAAGTTATGTCTTTTCTTGTATTTTTTCTGTGCCAGCAGGCTACTTTCACTTCTTATATGAGTAACATTTTCCTCCTTTGATTTGCATAACCTACATTGGGAATCTACTTGGTTTTTGTCTATCTTGGCTTTTATCCAATTAGTCCTTAATCCTTGATCCTATACTGCTACTTATAAACTTTCTGTCTCCATTTTCAGCCATTCTTTCTGCAACCATAACCATGTTTCACTACTATTTGTTGCAACTATGTTTGGAAATCTACAATGCTAAGCGCTCTCCTGACAATCAGTTAACTTTTGTTCTTTTTTCTATTTTTAAGTTCATTTGGCTTTTTTTCGGTTGCTGTGGCTCTTCATAAACTTTCTTCACTATTACCTACATAGGAGGCTACATCTATCTTAGCTAACTCCACGTGGTTTTCTATTGATATTAACTCTCTTCCACATTCTTTTCTATGTAAGTATAACATTGCTACTCCTGTTCTATGATGAAGTCCTCCATTCATATCGAATTTCCTTCAATTGCTTCTATCCAGCTTTGCTAATTATTCAGTTTTTTGTCCAGTCTACAAAAGCTGATGAGTATCCAAGTAATGATATTGCCGAAGTATTTACAGCCTTCTCTAGATTCGGACAATTTAACTTTGACTTCATTAGTTTTCTCACCTTCCTGATGTACTCGTTCTCAATTTTCGTTTTCAGTTCTAGAGTTAGTATTCTGTCAAATTCTAATGTTTCCAGACACTCATAACTCTCTCCATCTTTCAAAGATTTTAATGCCTGGCCATCTGGTTATTGGATGCCTTTACAATTTACTACCCGTCCCCATCTCATGACTAATATTGCGCACTTACCTATGCCAAATTCCATGACTATGTCTTTACTGATGCGTCTTACAGTTTGTATTAAGGATCCTATGTTTTTTTCATTCTTACTAAAACAAAACTTCAGATCATCCATGTAGAGTGAAGCCGCTTGACAAAGATTGACCTTGAACCCTGCTGTGCATGCGCACTAAGTTTCGACTTCCTAGCTCACTTTCGCTGTTTACAGCAGTGAGTTATCAGAAGATGTGCAGATTAGTTACAGTTAACTTCAGTCCATTATCACTGAAGATTTGAGTACGAGACACGTGTCTGCCAAGTTTGGACCAAAACTGCTTTCAGCTGACCAAGAAGACACTCGGGTTTCAGTTGCACAAAACCTCTTTGATTGTGTTGAGAACAATGAAAACTTTTTGAAACCTTTGCATAGGCCTCTGAGCAGGTATCACCAAGCTTTTGGCAAAATTTGATGCAGATTCTCTGCTCAACTTAAACTGTCGTGGTCAATGCGATGATCACACGCTACACACGTTCTTTCCAAGCATTGCTGTAAACAGTGGAAGTGAGCTAGAACGTTAGAACTTAGTGCGCATGCACAGCAGGGTTCAAGGTCAATCTATACCAAGCGGCTTTACCTTCCGTGTTTTAGCTTCGTTACTATAGCAATAATCTGGATAATTTATGATCAGACAACGTTCACGCATAATATCATTTTCTGCAGCTTTCGGTCAACCCATGCGTTTTCAGTTAAATTTAACAGAGGAAAACTGTGCGCTGTTTTATTTCTTTTGTGGATTTGATTATTCCTTGTGCTTATTTTAGGTCCGTTATTTTATTCTGTGTTTCTTTACGCCGAACTGTTACATTACGGGAACGTAAACAAAGCAACACCGTCAAGTGGTAACACAAAGACACATACGGCACACACACAGAGCAAAACATAAGCGCAGGCATGGCTGTTTGGTAAGAAGTTTGCTTCCCAGTCACACAGTTCTGGGTTCAGTCCGACTGCGTGGCACCTTGGGCAAGTATCTTCTGCTATAGAATAAGGCCGGCCAAAGCTTTGTGAGTGGATTTGGTAGGCGGAAACTGAAAGAAGCCCATTGTGTGTGTGTGTGTGTGTGTGTGTGTCTTTGTGTCTATCCTATACCACCGCTTGACAACCGGTGTTGGTTATCTTAGGGGAAAAAATAGAAAACACTCGTCAAAGGTGCCACTGAGCAGGTTTGAACCCGAAACCACGTCATCGCTAAACAAACCCCTTAACCACACTGCTATCACGGATGTACCTTTGATCCCCTTTCATCTCCCTTTGATCCGAGCTCTATTTCATTCAAGGATGACTTCAGAATTGACAAAAGGGAACACAGAAGAAAGGATGAATCAATAACTTGTTGAGTCAGGAAACCCAACATTTAGGGAGCTGTGAGGGTTTGGGGTCATGTCGACAGGGGTAGTGGTAGTGATGTTGCTGTTATTGCTGTTGTTGTTGGTAATGGTGGTGGGGATGGAGGTGATGATGATGATGGTAGTGTTGGTTGTGATGGTGGCGTCTCTGCTGGTGGTAGTGGTGGTGGTGGTGGTGGCGACGGTGGTAGTAGTGTTAGTAGTAGTTTTGGTGTTGCTGGTGGTTGTTGAGGTGGTAGTAGTGGCTGTGGAAGTGGCGAGGGAGCTAATAGCAATGGTGGTGATAGTGGTAGTAGTGATGACAGTTGTAGTATTAATCGTATTAGTGGTGGTGGCGGTGGTGGTGGAGGTGGTGGTAGTGGTGGTGGTAGTGGTGGTGGCAGTTGTGACAGTGGTGATGGTTGTGGTTGCGGTGGTGGTGGTGATGGTTGTGGTGATTGTGATGGTAACGATGATGGTGGTGGTGGTGGTAGTAAGGGTGGGTGATGGTTGTCGTTATAGTCGTAATGGTGGTGGTTGTGTCAGTGTTGGTGGGGTGTGATTGTGCCGTTGTTGCTGTGGTGCGGTGGTCCTTTCTTAAAGAACACGTCAATCCCCGATTCAATTTAAATTCATTTTTGATCCTTAATTACAGTTTCAACATTAAATTGACAATTCACCCCGAATTCACCCGCAACCCCTTCCAACCCAACCACCTAAAACTCACCGCTGCCACCCCCACCCCATTACTATCCCCACCATCACTGCATAAAGATCACTATACGCAAGCTGCTACACCTAACCCCTAACCACCCCTCTACAATACTTCAGGGTGGGGATGCACTACCTTGCTCGAAATAATAGCTAAATGTCCCTCAACTCATTTCCTAGTTTCTTCGACGTTTGCTCAACGGAAACTGAAAGAAGCCGTCCGTATATATATATATATATATATATATTCTTTACTCTTTTTGTTTCAGTCATTTATTGCGGCAATGCTGAAGCAACGCCTTTTAGTCGAACAAATCGACCCCACCCCCGAACTTATTCTATCCCTTTCTTTTGCTGAACCGCTAAGGTACAGGAACGTAGACACAGCAACATCGGTTGTCAAGCGATAGTGCGGGGGACAAGCACAGATACACAAACATATACATATATGTGTGTATATATATATATATATTGAAAATTGAAAGAATATATATATATATATGTGTGTGTGTATCTATATATATATACATTCTTTCAATTTCCGTCTACCAGATCGACTCACAAGGCTTTGGTTGGTTTGAGGCTATAGTAGAAGACACTTGCCCAAAGTGCCATGCAGTGGGACTGAACCCAGAACCATTGGTTGGTAAGCAAGCTAATTACCACACAACCACTCCTGCGCCTATATATATATATATGTGTGTATATATATATATATATATTACTGTGTGATTGACCGTTATTATTAACACAAAAGAGCTATTAGAATGACTACTAACTGAGGGGATTTAACTAAAGGTAAGGGGGTGAAAATGTTCATAGTATTCGCGTAAGCGCACATGTCCATACCTACACATGCGCGCCCGCACACCCACGTATATGCACCTATAAGTATATACTCATCCTTTAAGTTAGGAGGCTATATGTAGTCGATCGATTTGCTAGAAATAGCAGCCAGATCCACTCACAAGGTTTTGGTCGGTTCAAAGCTATAGTAGAAGACACTTGATCAAGTTGCGATGCTCTGAGACTGAACCCGAAACTATTTGGTTGAGAAGCAAACTTATTACCACACAGCTACCGCAGCCGCACCTGCCACTATGTGTATATATATATATATATATATATATAGAGAGAGAGAGAGAGAGAGAGAGAGAGAGAGAGAGAGAGCAAACTTAGAAATGGATGCATGCGTTCCGTCATATAATAACAAATTAATAAATAAAACATATGCATATATACGTACATATATGTACGTACATGTAGAAATAATGAAAGTAGAAATTGCTATTAACGAATTAAAACCAGTGGCTTAGTATATTTAGAAAGTCCAAAGAAAAGATTAAAAATTATATTACATATGAAATTAAGAGGAATGACCTCCTAATATGCTAAATATAGACGTCAAATCGCCTTACCACTAAGAGTATGTTGTCAAGAAAAAAAATTTCAGCAAAACGCCAAAAATCAAAAATAAGCAAGACAAATGAAAATAAAAAACGATCGCCTACGTACCTATGGTTTCACTTGTTAATATTTACGAATATAAATATTTGCAGACTCATCAGCGTAGTCTGTCGCTTACAAAACACAATTTCCAGAACTAGACACAGAACGCTCACCCGAGAGAGAGTATGTATAAAGTTCTGCAAATTATATTTGGGGGTATTTTTCAAATGTCTTCATTTTGTTGCGCTGAGGCCGGAAATAACTCTGCAGTTAATACATTTCTACAGTTAATTTACCGGTTAGAGAAACCATTGGTACATAGGTAATCGTTTTTTATTTCGTATATTTTCAATTGTCATGCTCATTTTTACATTCTAGCGTTTTGCTGAAATTTTTTTTGAGAACATACTCTTCGTATACATATGTGTGTGTATGTGTGTGTGTGTGTATATATGTGTGTGTGTGCGTGTATATATATATATATACACATATACATATGTATATGTATATATATGTGCATACATTTGTGTGTGTATAAATATATACACATAATGGAATGGAAAATGTGCTATATACAAAAATGGAGAGGTGCTCACATTTGGAATGCTTGTGATCATATATTTTCAATGCTTGAAAAGTCTTTCCTGGGGCTAAATACCAATACCACCACCACCTTCACTAACACCAATAGGTGGCAGCTTTATGTGGTCTCTGCATCTGCTAGAAATTGCAGCCCAATCTTGCTCAACCCCCACCCATACCATCATAAATATATAGAGGATGTAAATGATGGTTAGGTGGCCACATATGGAAAGCTTTTCACCATATATCGAACCAGTCTGACCTAGAGCTAAACACCACCACCACCACCACCACCAACAACAACAACAACACCACCACCACCAACCCTCAACCATCAAACATTACACATCAAACACAATTCGCCACTCACTGAGCATTAGTCATTAACCTTCGACCATTGGTCATTGAATGCCCGAACAAAGAATTTCTAAAGGATTTGCAAAAATGTAATTAAAAAAAATTATGAAAAATAATTAAAAAATTAAATAATTAATTATACGGTGTGATGGAATGCATGAGTAAAACCTGAAAGGGAGTCCCTTTAGGGGTTCAAAGAAGTTATTTGTTTCGATGACGTAGTTATCTGTTGCGTGGCTAGAATATTCGCTTTGGCAACCTTGTTGTTGCGGGTTCAATCCCATGGCAGTTCTGATAATCTTGAAACATATGAGGCCAGTTGTCAGGTTTCCATGTTGTAAAAATGATCGATATCTTGAAATCAATAGCCTAACCACAAAGCCACGCGCCTGCGCCAATCGTACAAATAAATACAAGATAGTAAGATGCAATGTGAGATATGTAGCTCTTGAACCGATTCCTTCAGATATATCTACATAAATAGAAGGTTGCAATATGAGAGAGAATTAGCTGCTATTTGTACCATATCAATTTACTATATAGATGTCACGTTCGGATTGTATGCATCCATGTAATGCGTATGATTTGAGAGAGATTTAGCTGCTATTTCTACCGTATCAATTTACAATATAAAAATCACTTTCGGATTAGGATTGGCTGTGTGGTAAGTAGCTTGCTTACCAACCACATGGTTCCGGGTTCAGTCCCACTGCGTGGCACCTTGGGCAAGTGTCTTCTACTATAGCCTCAAGCCAACCAAAGCCTTGTGAGTGGATTTGTTAGACGGAAACTGAAAAGAAACCCGTCGTATATATGTATATATATTTATATATATATATATATATCTGTGTGTGTGTGTGTGTGTGTGTGTGTGTGTGTGTGTGTGTATGTGTCTGTGTGTCTGTGTTTGTCCTCCAAACATCGCTTGACAACCGATGCTGGTGTGTTTACGTCCCCGTTACTTAGCGGTTCGTCAAAAGTGGCCGATAGAATAAGTACCAGGCATCCAAAGAATAAGTCCTGGGGTCGATTTGCTCGACTAAAGGCGATGCTCCAGCATGGCCGCAGTCAAATGACTGAAACAAATAAAAGAGTAACCACAAAATATGTGTGATTTGAGAATGATTTAGCTGCTATTTCTACCGTTTCAATTTACTCTATAGATGGCATCTTCTTGATTCATATAGATTATATGCATACACGAGATTAATGTATACGAGTGTATCTGTATTACACGCATAGACGGTCATGCGTACGTATACATATGTGTACATATGTATGTTCGTATGTATGTATATGTGTATGTATGCATGGATGGATAAATTTATGTATGTGTGTGCATGTGTATGTATGTATGAATGTGTGTATGTATGTGTGTATGTATGTATGTATGTAACTATGTATGTATGTATGTATGTATGTAGTATGTGTATGTGTATGTGTGTACGTTTGCATGTAGGTATGTATGTTCGAGGTCAGATCAATAGTAACGAAGCTAAAGCGGGGAGATTGAAGCCGCTTGGCAAAGATTGACCTTGAACTCTGTTGCGCATGGGCACCAAGCTTCGACTTTCTAGCTCACTTCTGCTGTTTACAGCAGTGCTTGGAAGGAACGTGTGTAGCGTGTGTTCGTCACAATGACTTTGACAGAGAAAGTTGGGCAAAGAATCAGCATCAAATTTTGCCAAAAGTTTGGCGATACCTGTTCAGAGGCCTACGCAAAGTTTTCAAAATGTTTTCATCGTTTTCAAGGAGATCTTGCGCAACTGAAACCCGAGTGTTCTTTTGGTCAGCTGAAAGCAGTTTTGGCACAAACTTAGGAGACACATGCTTCATACCCAAATCTTCAGTGATAATGGACTGAACTGCATCGTAACTAATCTGCAAACCCTCTGATAACTCATGGATGGGGATTCAGTGATTTCCCCTCACAGCTGCACGCACATCTACAATATTTTTCTCAGTTCTGCTGGTTGCAGGTCTCCCAGACACTATTGACATTTTTTCGGTCATCTTGGAAACGTCTGAACCACTCGTACACTTGTGTGTGGATCATAGACTCTTCTCCATACAATTTCTGCAACTTTGCTTAGGCCTTTGAGCAGGTATCGCCATGACAACTTTCTCTGACATGGTCAAGGCGACGATCACACGCTACACACGTTCCTTCCAAGCACTGCTGTAAACGGCGGAAGTGAGCTAGAACATCAAAACTTAGTGCGCATGCACAGAAGAGTTCAAAGGTCAATCTGTGCTAAGAGGCTTCGCTCTGTGTGCTT
>NW_021830453.1:25000-45000 GCF_006345805.1 Octopus sinensis | reverse complement strand
CACTCAGACAACTCGGAGGCCTACATCAGCGGCCTGGAGGAGGTAACGCTGCTTACAAAAAGGGTGGCTACTTGAAGACCTTATGCCTGGCAACAGAAGAACCCAGTCATGGCTGTCAGACAATTTCTGCAATCCATATTACCCCTAACTCTCCAGATTACACCAAACTCCCCAGATTGTGACCCCTCAATTATTATGTGTGAGACTCAGATGAACGAGAGATCAAGAAAATTCCTTATAACACCAAAGATGAACTGAAAGCAAGTGTTATGGTAGCATTCACCAACTTAAACAAGGAGACCGTTCAGAAGAGTTGCAGGAGATTCTGAAATCGTCTGGAAGCTGTGGTTGAAGCCAATGGCAAGCTACTTACCACACAGCCACTCCTACGCCTATATATACATACATGTGTGTGTGTATATATATAGGGTGCAATAGGTAAATATATATATATACATGTGCTTATATTCTTACGTGTATACACACACACACAACGCACTCATGACAAACTTCCGCATAGTTTCTGTCAACAAAATTCCGTCCACAACGTACTGGTCAACGCAACACGATAGGGAAGAAAATTCGCCCCTTTGCCACAAACACGATGGAATCGAAACCGGATCCATGGGTTCGAGTTCACCCACCAAACTTCTTAACCAACTTCTCGTGCGTCACCTTCGATCATTGATCTACCGCTTTACGGCTGACCTGGGGTTAAACGCCAGCAACAAAAAACCATTATTGATCAAAAAGAAGGGAGTTGGGGGCCTTGAAATCCCTGTTGAGTCAAGGTAGAAAATTTAGGGAAATATGTGGGATGGAGATAAGTTAGGGGGTAGGGTTTAAAGATTGGAGGGCTGGTGATGTGAGGAGGGGTCATGTGCTAGTAATAGCGATGGTGTAGAGGTGTTGGCGTAGTAGTTATGGTAGTGGTGGTGATTGTGGTGGTGGTGGTGGTGGTGGTGGTGGTAGTAGTGGCGGCGATTTTGGTGTTGATAGTGGTGATTCAACAATCACCAATTGTGGTGGTGGTGGTGGTGGTGGGTGGTGACAGTGATGGTGGTTGCTGCGGCGATGGCGGTGATGAGTGATAGTAGTGGTGGTGGTGGTAGTAGTCGTAGTTGTGGTGGTAGTAGTCCCGACAATAATGGTGACGGCGGCAGTGGTGGTGGTGGTGGTGGTGCGGTGGTGATGGTGGTGGTAGTGGTGGTGGTGGTGGTGGTGACAGTGGTGGTGGTTGCTGCGGCGGTGGCGGTGATGTGGTGGTGGCAGTAGTCGTAGTTGTAGTGGTAGTAGTCTCGACAATAATGGTGACGGCGGCAGTGGTGGTGGCGGTGGTGGTGGTGGTGGTGGTGGATGGCTGGTGGTGTTGCTAAGTGGGTAGTAGTAACAGGTGGCGTGTGACTGGAGTGAGGCGGTGGTGGAGGGGGGGATGGTCCAATTAAAATCGAAATGGTAATTAAGGATCAGAAAGTTGAATTAAGCCTTGAACCGTTGACGTGTTCCTTACAAAGAATTCACCTCACAACGGCATAACAACCACCTCCTCTACACTATCTCTCACACCATGCCAAGCCACCCGTCAACTACCACTTAAACATTACCATGACGTCATACAGTTTTACTGCAGCCCAAACTGCCCATTACACTGTAGCCGCTGCACTACCTCCTTCACCACAACATGAAAACACCTGACCGCAACTGCCACTTCAACCACCCCTACCACCACCACCAAGACAACAATGACACACCACCACGACTACCGCCTCCATAACCATAACCACACCGTCATTATTGCCTATACCACATGACAACACCTTACTGCAACTGACACCACTACCACCACCACCACCACCAAAACGACACCACCACTTCTACCATAACCACACCGTCACTATGGCCACATGATAACCACTGACACCATCACTACCACTACCGCCAACACCACACCACCATCAAACCACCACCACTATAACTACCACTACCGCCAACACCACACCACCATCAAACCACCACCACTATAACTACCACTACCGCCAACACCACACCACCACTATAACTACTACTACGCCAACACCGCCTCATTACACTACTGCTATCACTTACACCACCACTACTACCACCACAACGACCAACGGGGTGGGTGGGACATCGACCAAATTGCTCAGTTTGCTAGAAATAGCAAACACGTGTCCCTCAAACTACACTATCACCAACATCATCCTCAGCAGCAGCATTGTCACCGCCATCATCATCGTCATCGTCATCGTTTAACGTCCACTTTTCATTGCTGGCATGGATCAGACGGAATTTGATGTGGTGCATTCTCTACAGTTGGATGCCTTTCCTGTCACCAACCTTCACCTGTTTCCAAGCAAGATGATGTTTACCCATCCACAAAGTACCAGTGGCGCACGGAGGTCCATATAATCAACCCCATCCCCTGAAATTGTTGGCCTTGTATCAATATTCGAAACCATTGAAATGTGGTGATCTTGCAGAATGTTAACACATCGGATAAAATGCTTAATGACGTGTTGTCCGAGTCTTGAAGCGTATTTTCCATACGATTGCGTTCTGGGTTCCAATTCAGTTACGGGTTTTACGGAAGACTGAAAACGAACAACATCGCTCGTATGACGGTGATGTTCGTTTACAACCACCACATGACACCAAGGCAAGGGCACGCACAAACACACAAACACACACACAAAGGTATGTATAAATATAGACGACGGGCTTCAGCGCAGTTTTCGTCGACCAATTCCACTCACAAGGCTTCGGTCGACCCAAGACTATAGCAGAAGAATGATAAAGAAAGTGGTTTCAGTAACGTAGTTAGTTGTCTTTCTTCTTGTCTTGAGACAGCATTCACCCGGGGTGGGTTCAGCTGGCTTCATTCATCCTCAATGCTGCATCTCTCACAAACGCCGACCAGGCCTGGCGATTTGAGGCTAACGACCGCGTGATCTCCAACCACTCCTTATTCCAGCAGCGAACGCCATAGATATGGGGGTCTAGGTTTGGTTCCAGATCAACCTTGACTGTCATCAGCCAGGTTTTTCGCTGTCCACCACATCGCTTTCGCCAACCCTAAAGGGGAGCTGGGGCAATTGCTTCGTAGATGAATTCTCCTGGTTGACGACGGAGGGCATGACCCAGTCAACGCAAACGTCTCGTTAGGATGACTTGTCGGAGGAAGGTGATTCTGCACTGGTGTCGCACTGAACTCTTGGAGACAAAGTGATGCCATCGGACACGAAGGATGCGGCGTAGACAGAGGAGATCGAATGTTTCTAGTCGCTTAATATTTTCCACATTCATCGGCTATGACTCGCTGCTATAAAGGAGAATCATTCGCACTAGTGCTTCTAATGCGACACGGAAGTTATTTGCCGTGTGGGTAAAAATACCAAGGTAAGCCAAATATTATATACACTTGTTTCTGTGATTTATTCAAACAAAAGGATGGGTTGAACAATTACATCATTTTTCGATATAGTCTCCTTGTTTTTCGATTCACTTCCAGCGGTCCAGAAGTTAGCTTGTTCCATCAGAGGTGTACGACTGATTGCGCAGCCATTTGTACATCGCTTCCTGCGCTTCTTCGTCCATAACAAATTGACAGCCCCGTAAAAGGTGTTTGAGCGGTCCAAAAAGGTAATAGTCGTGAGGAACGAAATCTGAGCCATAGGCAGAGAGTGTCCCAGCAATTCGAAACCCAATTTTTCAATAGTTTCAACTGCGTGGAAGGCTTTATGTGGGTGTGCATTGTCGCGTATCTCTTTTACTCTTTATACTTGTTTCAGTCATTTGACTATGGCTATGCTGGAGCACTGCCTTTAGTCGAGCAAATCGAACCCAGGATTTATTCTTTGTAAGCCTAGTACTGATTCTATCGGTCTCTTTTGCCGAATCGCTTATTTACGGGGACGTAAACACACCAGCACCGGTTGTCAAGTGATGTTGGAGGGACAAACACACACACACAAACACACACACACACACACACACACACACACACACATATATATATATATATATATGTACATATATACAACGGGCTTCTTTCAGTTTCCGTCTACGAAATCCACTCACAAGGCTTTGGTCGGCCTGAGGCTATAGTAGAAGACACTTGTCCAAGGTTCCATGCAGTGGGACTGAACCCGGAACCATGTGGCTGGTAAGCAAGCTACTTACCACACAGCCACTCCTACGCCTAATACTTCTTTGACAACAAACTACTGAGCAAGTCACCATTGAGCAGATATGTCCCGGGTTTGAAGCAGGTGGATACTTATGCTAATTAACTCATATCTGGGGCCCTGCTAAGGGTCAGAGTATACATGGGAACAAGACTGGCTAAGAGATGGTTCCTCACTCTTCAAATCCCTGGAACTTCCATACCGAGGCCCCAATACCGGATGCAATTTGACGTGTTACCCAGGACAGTCATGATCAGAATTTCAGTAGGAAGTTCAGGTTCACATCTGGTCCCTGATCATATCCATACTCTGCATACTCACTTTGGGACAGTGTGATCCGTAGGGGTTCGTTTTGCTGCCGATTGTCGACCGTCTCAGATGATTCACTGACCAAATCAGCGCCGATTACCAGAGCAGACGGAGTTTGGGTTTCAAGCAGGTGGTACACATGCTCGGACCCAACAGGTGCTGGTACACCGGGTCAGAGTAGACCTGGGAGCAATAGACGAGCAAGAGACGGCTCTAGATATCTCAAAAGCCTGGAACTCTCGTACTAGGGCTCCACGACCGGATGCAGTTAAAGAGTCGTACCCAGAACAATTCTATGCCATTCTCTTCACGTGTCCATAGAACTAGAGTTGTGTCCTCCAAGGAATATATATCCATCCATTCATCTTTAAGGCCATTATTCTTTGGAGGGTCGTGGTTGGGAAGTCACTTTTGGCCGAACCACTAAACAAACCAACAGCAGTTAACGCATATACGAAGATACACACACACACACACAGATAGGTAGATATTATAGATTGACACATATATGTGTGCGTGTGTGTGTGTGTACACGATGGGCTTTTTTCAGTTTCCGCCTGACACATTCACTCGCAAGGCATTGGTCACCCAAACTTCCACGCAGAGGGATTGAACCCGAAACTATGTTTGCAAAGCGAGGTTCTTAACCTCACAGCCATGCTTGCCCCCGACACGCTCATTAAACCCCTAAAGAGACTTCTCTCCAATTTTTGCTCACACATTCCATCACACTGTATAATTAATTACCTAATTTTTAATTATTTTCCATAACTTCTTTTAATTACATCTTTGTAATTCCTTCAGAAATTCTTTGCTCGGGCATTCAATGACCAATGGTCGAAGGTTAATGACTAATGCTTGGTGAGTGGCGAATATTGTCTGATGTGTAATGTTTGATGGTAGGGATTGGTGATGGTGGTGGTGGTGGTGGTGGTGGTGGTGGTGGTGGTGATGGTGGAGAGTGGTTAACGGTAGGTCACGTAATCATTGCTCATGTAGCGATGATTATATATGATCAAAGGCTTTCCTGCTGTGACCACCTCATCACTTTTGTGCGTCTGTATATAGTTATATATCTGTGATTGTATGTGTGTGTGTCTGTGTATGTAAGTGGAGGTGCGTAGCTCAGTGGTTATGGAGTTGGACACATGATCGTAAAATTGTGTCTTCGATTTCTAGACTAGGTGGTGTGGTAAGAAGCTTGCTTCACAATCACATGGTTCCGGGTTCAGTCCCACAGCGTAGCACCTTGGTTAAGTATTTTCTTCTCCAGCCTCGGGCCGACCAAATCCTTTTGAGTGGATTTGATTAACGGAAACGGAAAGAAGCCCGTTGTATACCCCCCCCACACACACACATATATATAGGAAGAGTTTACGAAAAAAACAAAGGGTGAAGACAGGTGGTGTACAAAACAAACATGTATTAGTATAACGCTCAGGAATAGAAAAAGTATTTTACGTTTCGAGCCTACGCTCTTCTACAGAAAGGGACACAGAAAGAAACAAAGAGAAAAACAAAGAGAGAAAAAAATGTGTGTAGGGGCTAACGATCTATCATGGCGACTGACTTCGGACAGAAGGGTCACACACGAGAGGTAAGAAGTAGGGGAGATAACAAGGTAAAGACGACCCCCAACACGAAGGTGCGTGCGTGTATTAATCGATATGCGGATATTCTATTTCAGATGATACAAAAATAACCTTGTTCGCGGACGGACACATTTCCTTTTTTAAAGGATGTGTGCAAACGTGACATGAAGGTCATGAGTTTGAGTACCAAAACCTGGGAGAACTTGGTAAAAGATCGTTCCTGCTGGAGACAGACGCTGAGTACCGCCCTGAGGGAAGAAGATCACATACGTCAGACAGCAGAGGACAGACGGGGACGCAGGAAGAGCGAACCACCAACAAATGATCAACTGACCAACCACATTTTCAACCGTTGCAGCCGTGACTGTCACTCACGCATTGGCCTTGTCAGTCACAAGCGATGCTGCTCCAATCTAAGGCGCAGATCCATGCTCTTTCGACACTAACGGATGCCAATTATATATGTGGGTGGGTGGGTTGGTACCAGATTCATTCACAAGGCATTAGTAAGCCCAGGGATTTTGTTAAGGACATTTGCCCTAGGTGCTACGCTGTGGCACTCTCACGTAGTAAACTCCTTAACCGTAAGTTTCTCACGCTTCATCGCTGCAGGAAATGTTCGGCAAATGTTATCGCATGATGCCAAACCGGAAATGGCTAATGGCGGAAGATAAGGCGATGCGAGCGAGGTTAGTGTGTAGGAGCTTGTAATATAATTATAATTATATAACATTTATGTAATTGGTTAGCAGAGTAATTAGTGAATTAAGGCGCTAACAAATTAAATATGGCAAAGAGCCGGATAACATTAATTAATCAAGAATTTACCCGAATCGGAAAATAGTTTAACAAAAATCAAAAACTGAGCAAAACTTAATCAACCAATCAAAACACCAAGACGATGACGCAAATTCTAGAAGAAAATATTTGAAATTAAAATTAGTTAACGAACCGTTTCTTCTGCTTTTATTAGTTAGCTAATATTTCTTTCCTTTTACTAAACGAGAACCACACATAAACCGAAACCACATATATTTGCTTGTCTCTCTAAATTCATTTTTCCCCTCTTTACATTTCTTTGTTATTTTTGTAGACTCCTAATTCTGTTAGCTTTCGCCTGAATAATTTCCAGCGAGGGAAGAGGTTTTCTTTTTTTGCCGTTGTTGTTTCTATTTGTATTGCGTTTTTTTTTATTGTTGTTATTATTGTTGCTGTTGTCATTTTTTCATTGTTGTTGTTGCTGTTGTTGTTATATATGGCTTGCAGCGATGTTTCTGTTGATTTTGCACACGTTAAACGTTTCACTTGAATGGATTAAAACTCGTTGACGAAGAATGCAATGCAATCTTAAGGGAAATATATACAAGCAACAAACAAACCAAAAAAAAAAACAAACACAAGGAAGAATAGGAAAAGAAGTGGGGGTAGTGGAATGAAGGGTAAGGGTGGAGGTATATGATGCGATGGGGTGGGGCGGCGGGGAATGAAGACATGGCATCTTAATTTTTTGTTTGTGTCCATCCATTCTTCTTTTCCTTATGCTTCGTATATTATCATCGACATCATTATTATTATTATTATTATTATTATTATTATTATTATTATTATTATTATTATTATTATTGTTGTTGTTATTATTATTATTATTATTATTATTATTATTATTATTATTATTATTATTATTATTATTATCATTATTATTATTATTATTATCATTATTATTATTATTATTATTATTATTATTATTATTATTATATCATCATTATTATTATTATTATTATTACTATTATAATTATCATTATTATCATTAGTATTATTATCATTATTATTATTATTATTATTATTTATTATTATTATTATTATTATTATTATCATTATTATCATTATTATTATTTTTAGTATCATCATCATTATTATTTTTTATTCATTTATTTATACATTTATTTATATATTTATATATTTTAAGCGGTGGGGGAATTAATTTCAATTATCAATTTAATCAAATCCTGCTATCATTATTGTTGTTGTTATTGTTGCCGTAGTAGTAGTAGTAGTAGTAGTAGTAGTAGTAGTAGTAGTAGTAGTAGTAGTAGTAGTAGTAGCAGCACCAAGGCAGCCTAACGGGCGGAATCGTTAGAGCGTTGGTAAAATCTGCCTTGTGGCGTATCTTCCGGCACTTTACATTTTGAATTCACATCCCGCCGTTCACCCCTCCGGGTCTCAATACCAGTTTATTAACTAGTCCCAGGGCCTCAAAATTGCTGGTTTGTGCCCAAATCACCTTTAATCGATTAGCACCTTCTCTCCAAGTTTCAGGACTTGTTTCTATAGTAGAAAGGATTAATGTTATTATTATTATCCTTTATTATTATTATTATTATTATTATTATTATTATTATTATTATTATTATTATATTATTATTATTATTATTATTATTCAGTAGTTTTATTTTATAGCGTGCTTTCACTTCACTACCGAGCGCAGCGCTGTGTGCCTTGGGTATGTGCTGTGATTTGTTGTGATGCTCTGATGGTTATTGTATGGAAAGTGTTCTGCGTAGGATATGTGCAGTGCCTAGTAGTGCAATTTTCTGTATGTTATATGTGTTTGTAAGTCCTGCTGTTGTATGTAGTATCTGAATATTTTTTTATCATGCCTAATGCACCTACTATGATAGGAATTGTTTCTGTTTTCAGATTCCACATTCTAGTTACCTCTATATCCAGGTCTTTGTATTTTGAGAGTTTCTCCATTTCTTTTAGAGACACGTTGTCATCTGCCGGTATTGATACATCAATTAGAAAGCATTTTTTTCTTCATGATCTCTGACAACTATATCTGGTCTGTTGGCCTTAATTCTCTATCTGTGTGTATCGGCATATCCCAGAGTATGGTTGCTTTCTCGTTTTCTGTGACCTTTTCTGGTGTGTGTCTATACCATCTTTTTTCTGTTGTTATTCCATAATGTTGGCATAGCTTCCAATGTATGTAGGTTCCAACTCTGTCATGTCTGTGAATATTCCTTCTTAGCCAGGACTGGGCAGCTAGAGATAATATGATTTATTGTTTCTTGTCCATCTCCACATATTCTGCAGTTACTTGTAATATTTCTTTTCATTACATGTTTTTGGTAATTTCTGGTGGGGAGGCTTTGGTCTTGTGCTGCAATTAAAAATCCCTCTGTTTCTGCTTTGAGTCCTGAGCTTCTCAACCATTGCTGGGATTTTTCTTTGTCTATTCTTTTGCGTTTAGTTAGTGCAGTATTTACCATGAAGGGGCTTTTCTTGCCATCGTTTTATCATGGTTCGTTGCTGTTCTATTTTAGTTTGGATTTCATTTGTTTTATAGCTTTTGTTGTTTCTTCATCATCTTCTTCTTCTTCATGTGTTTATTAGGTGGTATGATTTCTGTTTGTATTTGTCAGCTTCCTTAAATACTGAGAACAGTTTTTTGTTTTGCTCGTGTTGCTGCTATCTGGATCAGTTTTCCTTCCTTCTGAAGTAGATATTTTTGCAGTCCTATGGTGGTTTATTAGTAGTTTCCAGCTGTATAAGGCCTCTACCACCTTCTATACGTTGTATATATAGTCTTTCTATGTCAGATTTTGGGTGATGCATCCTAGATCCTGTCAGTATTTTTCTTGTTTCCTATCTATTTTGGACAGTTCATTTCGTGTCCAGTTAAGGATATTGTAGCTGTAACTTATAACTGGGACAGCTAAAGTGTTGATACCTATTATCTTGTTTTTAGCATTGAGCTCTGTTTTTAGTATTGATCTAACTCGTCTATATATTCTTTTTTTATTTTCTCTTTCATTTGTGTGTGTTGTGTCTTGCTAGTTCATGGATTCCTAAGTATTGTAAGTTTGGCTTTGGTCTAATTCTTTATTTCATTGGTTTTATCTAGTGTGATGTTGTTACTCTTAACTAGTTTTCCTCTTTTCATGGTTACTTTGGCGCATTTTTCTAATCCAAATTTCATATCTATTTCTTTGGTAAATCCATGAACTGTCTTTAATAGTGTTTCCAGCTGTTTGTCATTTGCAGCGTATAGTTTTAGGTCATCCATATATAAAAGGTGGCTGATCGTTTTGCCGTAACATTTATATCCGCATCCAGTTCTCTTTAGCATATCAGATAGAGGTGACAGTGCCAAGCAGAAAAGGAGTGGAGAGAGCGTGTCTCCCTGGAATTTCCTCTCCTAATGGGGATGTCTTTGGTTTTCATGAGTCCCTCTTTTGTTTGGAGGTGTAGGACTGTTTGCCATTTATTCATAGAGTGCTCTATGAATTTTATGATTGTTGGTGCTACTTTGTTAATGGCTAGTGTTCGAGGATCCATGTGGGGGGTGCTATCAAACGCCTTTTTGTAGTCAATCCAGGCCATACTGAGGCCTTTCTTCTTTCTGTGGCTGTCTTCAGTTACGGCTTTATTAATCATTAGTTGATCTTTACAGCCATATGAGCCTTTGCGGCCCCTTTCTGCTCTTCTGGGAACAGTTTGTTTTCGTCCAGGTGCTTGTTCAGCCTTTGCGATATCACTGCAGTAAATGCCTTGAACATAGTAGGGAGGCAGGTTATTGGTCTGTAGTTTCTGGTTTTGCTGTTTCATTTGATTTGGGAATTAAGATGGTTTTCCCCTTCGTGAGCCATTCAGGCATTGTCTCTGGCTCTGCTAGTATGCTGTTAAAGTTTTCAGCCAGCTTTGTGCATTCCTGTTAGATATTTCAACCAGAAGTGGGATCTTGTCATGCCCAGGTGCCTTCCAGTTGCTTAGTTTTTGCAGTGCCTTGGTGACCAATTCAGTTGTTATGGGGGTCCAAAGTTGTTCAGATGCCGAGTTTGTTATTTTGATACTCCTTTTTTTTGGCTGTTCGTTCGCCGACCATATTTCTCTCCAGAATTCTTCCAATTCTTCTGCCGTTGGTGCTGCAGTGACTTCTATTTTATTTATTTTTTTTTCCCCCCAGTTCTTGGTAGAACTTTTTGGGGTTGGAGTTGAACTTTTTGTTCTGTTCAAAGAAGCGTTGGCGTTTCTCGTACCGGCGGATCCTTTGAGCTTTGGCAAGGATATCTTGCTTCAGCTTTTCTTTTATCTCCGGCAAATCTTTTTCTGTGGTGTTATATTTGCGGAGCATTTTTGTTCTCTTTTTGTTGCTCAGTAGCGTTGATTGTTTGCTGATTTCATTAAGAATCGACAGGTCTTTTCTAATTTTTTTATTTTTATTATTATTATTATTATTATTATTATTATTATTATTATTATATTATTATTATTATCATCATTATTATTATTGTTGTTGTTGAGTGACACTGGGGTAAATTATACGAAACCCAGTATACCCATCATGGTGTGATAAGGGTACACCAGGCACATGCATCACAACCATATGTGCGCGACATGGTGATCTTGTATCAAGATAAACAGCACTTGACCTTGCAGGTGGGGCCCAGTTAGAATTTTCTTCTGGTCGAGTAACCCATGTTTCCAGAGGTGAATTATCCAAACCCCAAAGAATCCCTCTCAACACATGGCTATGATGCTCCCCCACTACTTCTGCTCATGATCAGAGACGCACATATCGTCAGCCTCTAAGGGACATGCTCAACTGGTTAAGGTCAAACAACTGACAAGAAAGATCTCTGGTATTGAGCAGAATATTTGCTGTAGCCCATCTTTTATACCAAGATAAAACAATGTACATGATAACACTTCCAATCAGAAGCCATTAGAGCTACTGCATCAGGGCATTTATTATTATCATTATTATTATTATTATTATTATTATTATTATTATTATTATTATTATTATTGTTGTTGTTATTATTATTATTAGGGAGCATTGCCTGTTCGAGACAGGCTCTTCATGCATGGAAATACCAACAGCAGAATCTCCCTGAAATGCATGCAATGGGAAGAAACCGTCCTGCATGCAATCGTTCATTAGCAGTGCTTTTGAGACTTGTGGGTTTGTGCTGAGCAGTTGCTGTCTCATATCAGAGGAATCCGTTTCTTTGCCGGATGTATAGTGAAGATCGACACATGCCTTCCTTTAGCAGAAGTGGGAGCTGATCTTCCTCTGCTTAGTGGATGTGGCAAAAGAGGCTTGTAATGGACCCGTTTAAAGGGTTTGGACGTATGCACTTCCCTATCTGGGCAAGCTCTCATCAATTTCTTCAAATATCATTTGAAGAGAATGGATCATTTAATTTGCAATAAAAGGGAGGTGCTGCCTTTTATTGTATTTACCAAAAGATGGACAACAGTGGCAAGACTGGTGACACTGAATGGATCTACTCTAAGCAGGAGGAAAGAAACTTGTTGAAGGCATTTCCCCATGCTTTGGGAATGGCAGAATAATCCGGGACTTTTTGCGTGGGGCTCGCCCGGATTACCCTAAGTTGACAGCCCTACTATTGGGGATTCTATTTATATCTTTATTTATCAATTATTTTTCTAATTTTTATTTATAAATCGTTTTGTTATCTCCTTTAAAGTTGTAGTTTCTCTCCTCGATCAATGTTAACCCCACCCTTTTTGTGCTTTGTTAGTTGTATCGTGACCATTGTCCACCATTGTGGCCAATAATAATTATTATTATTATCATTATTATTATTATCATTATTATTATTATTATTATTATTATTATTATTATTATTATTATTATTATTAGTAGTAGTAGTAGTAGTAGTAGTAGTAGTAGTAGTAGTAGTAGTAGTAGAGTAGTAGTAGTAGTAGTAGTAGTAGTAGTAGTAGTAGTAGTAGTAGTAGTAGTAGTAGTAGTAGTAAGGCGGCGAGCTGGCTGCCTTTCAAGTACCAGTGAAACACTGGGGTCGATGCAGTTGATTAGTCCCCTCTCCGCAAATTTCAGGTCTCGAGCCTTTAGTAGAAAGCATTTATTTCCTTGTTTTTCCACGACCTAAAGGGACAACTTTTGATTTGTATTTTAGGACTTTTTGTTAATGTGTTTGCTTGTTTTTTTCTTTGGGGCCTTGAGGCTAATAAAGAAACCACCACCATCATCATCATCATCATCATCATCATCTTCATCATCACCATCATTGTCCCCTTCAGTCATTACCTTCATCATCATCATCATCAATATCATTCACTGCATCAACATTATTGTCATCAGTATTACCCCCATCACCATCACCACCACCATCACTACCGCCATCACTATCGCCATCTTCATCTTCACCACTACACTCACCACCACCACCACCACCATCAACACTATTGTTGCCACTTCCTACACTACTACTGACATTGTCCTCATCATCATCATCATCATCATATTCATCATCATCATCACCATCGTCATCATCGTCATCATTACCATCACCATCACCATCGCCGCCACCGCCACCACCACCACAAACACAACATCACCACCACCACCACCAACACTGTCACCATCATCATCATCGGCACCAACCCCTACACCACCACCACCACCACTACCACCTCCACCACCATCATCATCATCATCACCATCGTCATGATCATCATCGTGGCAGTTGTTGATGTTGTTTTTCTCCTTGTTGTCGTCATCATCGTTGTTATTGTTCTTGTTGTTATTGCCGTCCATTGTCATGTTAACCAGGCTCGGCTTTTTTCTGGGTTTTTTTTTCTACAAAATAAAAAAAAAACGAATCGCAAATTCGCCATCTTTTCTCGTTTGTTTTTCCGCCAGAGCG
This sequence comes from Octopus sinensis, assembly GCF_006345805.1. NCBI lineage: Eukaryota > Metazoa > Mollusca > Cephalopoda > Octopoda > Octopodidae > Octopus > Octopus sinensis. The sequence goes on along the minus strand of NW_021830453.1, from coordinate 31,194 downwards.
CTTTTTGGAGGGGAGACGGTAAAAAGGCGTTGGTGCAGCGGGGGAGAAAAGGACTGGATAGAGGGTTGTGGTTTAGCCAGGTCTATTAGACTCAAGTTTAGTGGACCCTAATAATGTAGTTAGGGATCACTTTACGCTAGAAGGAAAGAAAGGAGGAAGGAAGGAAAGATAAAATAACAAAAACACGTTAAACGGAAAATAGGAAAATATGTTTAAGACGCAAAAAGTAGGATAAAAATATATATAAAACGTTTAAAACATGGAGGTCAAGGGTGGGGAGGATGGAGGGCAAGGATAAGGAGGAAACAGGAAGTTGTATAAAGAGAAGGTAGTGGTGATGGTGGTGGTGGTGGTGGTTGTGGTAGTGGTGATCTGGTAATGGTGGTGGTAGTGGTGGCGGTGATGGTTGTGTTGTTGTTATGGTAGTGGTGGTTGTAGCGGTGGTGTGTAGTGGTGTAGTAGTGGTGGTGGTGGTTGGTAGTGGTGGTCTGGTAAAGGTGGTGGTGGTAGTGGTGGCGGTGATGGTGTGTTGTTGTTATGGTAGTGGTGGTGTAGCGGTGGTGTAGTGGTGGTAGTAGTGGTGGTGGTGGTGGTAGTGGTGGTCTGGTAAAGGTGGTGGTAGTGGTGGCGGTGATGGTTGTGTTGTTGTTATGGTAGTGGTGGTGTAGCGGTGGTGTAGTGGTGGTAGTAGTGGTGGTGGTGGTGGTAGTGGTGGTCTGGTAAAGGTGGTGGTAGTGGTGGCGGTGATGGTTGTGTTGTTGTTATGGTAGTGGTGGTGTAGCGGTGGTGTAGTGGTGGTAGTAGTGGTGGTGGTGGTGGTAGTGGTGGTCTGGTAAAGGTGGTGGTAGTGGTGGCGGTGATGGTTGTGTTGTTGTTTGTGGTAGTAGTGGTAGTGGTGGTGTGGTGGTGGTGGAGTGGTGGTGTGGTGGTGGTGGTGGAGTGGTGGTTTGGTAATGGTGGTGGTAGTGATGGCGGTGATGGTTATGCTGTTGTTTGTGGTAGTGGTGGTGTAGTGGTGATCTTCGTCGTTGACGTCATAATGATGGTGGTGGTGGTGGTGGTGGTGGTGGTGGTGTTAGTGGCGGTGGTATTGGTATTGGTGATTGTCATGGTGGCTACATCGGTGATGGTTGTGGTGATGGTGGCTGTTGCAATGATGGACGTGGTTTTTGTGATAGTTATGATAATGATGATGATATCAATGATAGTGGTGGCGACGATGGTTACTCTTTTTACTCTTTTACTTGTTTCAGTCATTTGACTGCGGCCATGCTGGAGCACCGCCTTTAGTCGAGCAAATCGACCCCAGGACTTGTTCTTTGGAAGCCTAATACTTATTCTATCGGTCTCTTTTGCCGAACCGCTAAGTTATGGGGACGTAAACACACCAGCATCGGTTGTCAAGCGATGTTGGGGGTAAAAACACAGACACAAACATATACACACACATACATATCTATGTACATATATACAATGGGCTTCTTTCAGTTTCCGTCTACCAAATCCACTCATAAGGCTTTGGTCGGCCCGCGGCTATAGTAGAAGACACTTGTCCAAGGTGCAACGCAGTGGGACTGAACCCGGAACCATGTGGTTGGTAAGCAAGCTACTTACCACACAACCACTCCTGATCCTATGGTTGTATTATTGCTGTTGGCAGTGGTGGCGGTAGTGATGATATTGACGGTTGTGAGAGCCGACCTAACCGTGGTTTTAGCAGAGATGGTGGTGGTGGTGGTATTGGTGATAATGGTGATGGTGGTGGTCGCGGAGGAGGAGGAGACAAATGAAAAAAGTGAAAGGAAGAGAAAACGAACAAGAAGATAACACAAGGAAAATACCCAAAAGAAAATATGGGGTAGATGGTGGTGGTGGTGGTGGGGGGGTTGCAGCAGCAGCAGTAGTGGTTATCAGCTAGACAAGTTTCAAGCCCGTTTTGGGACATCAGTAACTCATTCCGATTCTTTAACAATCCACGAAGACATTGTGTGTGTATATATATGAGTGTGTATGTTGTGTGTATCTCAGTATGTGTTTGTATGACTGTGTGTGTGTTTGTGTGTATGTGTGTTGTGGTGTGTGTGTGTGTGTGTGTGTGTGTGTGTGTGTGTGTGTGGGTGGTGGGTGTGTGTGTGTGTGTGTGTGTGTGTGTGTGTGTGTGTGTTTCAATTATGCAGACTGCCTAAGCCATAACTGTTTTATCCTCTGCTTTGTATAAGTCTATATCCTTTGGCCTCTGGAGACAAAGTCGGACAGCTGTCGAGCCGATGACGGTTATGCCGCCAGAAACACTTGTCCACGATCCTCCTCTTATCCCCTCACAGTAAGCCTGTCCCTTTTCTAAATAACATGTCAGTTTTCGGAAAATCCTTGAATGGTATGGTTATCTCCTCTTTTCAGACGGAGCTCGTTCTAATTGTTATTTAGCAATTATTATAATCCTGCAGAGGATAAGATAATTTTAAGAAGCCAAGAATTTTACATGCTGTGTTGACATGCTCATGGTTTTGTGTTCAGTAGAATACACTTACCCAAGGTGCCACTGTGTGATACTTTGGGTAAGTGACTTCAATTATAGAGCCGCGGACCAACCGAAGTTCGTGAGTAGATTTGGTAGACGGAAACTATATAGAAGTTCATCGAATTTACTGTTATTATTTATTGCGTTATTCACTTCGAGATTCACAGTTCTTATATATACATATATACATGCATATACATGTAAGACCGAAACTTTGATGCAAGTCTGATAAAGTGCCACTCCAATGTCTAAAACCGAAAACATCTTCACTTCGAATTTTTTAGTAAACTGGCATCGCAAGCAGAGGTGGTACAGAACAATTGTAACGAATCGGGAAAGATAAGCTAAATGTTCTCTTTGGATTCTTATTTTTGGATTATACGTATGTATACATATATATATATATATATATATACACACACACACACACACACACCACACACACACACACACAACATATATATAAATATATATATATATGTATAGTATTGGCTGTGTGGTAAGTAGCTTGCTTACCAACCACATAGTTACGGGTTCAGTCCCACTGCGTAGCACCTTGGACAAGTGACTTCTACTATAGCCTCGGGCCGACCAAAGCCTTGTGAGCGGATTTGGTAGACGGAAACTGAAAGAAGCCCGTCGTATATATGTATGTATATGTATGTATATGTATATGTTTGTCTGCATTTGCCCACCCCCCAACATCGCTTGACAACCGATGCTGGTGTGTTTACGTCCCCGTAATTTAGCGGTTCGGCAAAAGAGACCGATAGAACAAGTACTACACTTACAAAGAATACGTCCTGGGTCGATTTGTCCGACTAAAGGCGGTGCTCCAGCATGGCCACAGTCAAATGACTGAAACAAGTAAAAGAGTAAAAGAATTATATATATATATATATATATATATATATATATATATATATATATATATATAATATATATATATATATATATATATAATCCGTAATAATGAAGGGTGAAATTAATTAATTTGGAATAATTATCAATTACACCAAGTAGTCTTCGGCATGTAAAAGCCTCATTTGGAGGAAAATTTAAGTAATACTAAGCAATAAGGGTTCAGCAACGAATTGCCTTACCACATACCGAATTTAGAAATAGCAGTCAAAGGGTTTCCAATTGCTGTTTTTACTGAGATCTCCCTTTTTAGTAGAAGAAATAGCTATAACCCTTTGACTGCTATTTCTAAATTCGGTATGTGGTAAGGCAATTCGTTGCTGAACCTTATTGCTTAGTATATATATATATATATATATATAGATATATATATACATACATACATATATGATAGAAAATGGCAAGACAACAAAAGAATGAAAGAGACCTCGATATTATGTAAATAGAGGGAATTTATATAATAAGTAACAATTATTCGGTAGCCATGATAAAACTCCGAGTTTCGGATGTCGGGGTGGAAACCCACGCCGGCATCTCTTCAGTTCTTCGGTCATTGGAAAATATGCTATGAAAATGACCGTTATTAAGAAAAATGAGCTATTAAAATGACCGCTAAGTAAGGGGAGGGAGTAAAAATGTTCATAGTAATCGCGATTACTAGGAACATTTTTACTCCCTTACCTTTAATCCCTTGGAACCCTGGTAATCCGTTGCAGAACTTACCTAGCTTACTTATCCGTTTAGATCACCTGTGAACTAACCCCCCCCCCCATATTTTGTGTGTGTGTATATATATATATATATATGTATATTGTTTATTATAAATTTTTTTGATAAGGTTCGTTATTTCAAGAACCGAAACATGTAGTGGCGTTTTCAAACTTCTTTTTTACAAATATATATATATATATATATATTAAAAAAGGGGATGTGGAACACGAGTTGTGATATATAAAAAAGGAATGAAGAAAATGCTGACAAACTAATTAAGCAATTTAAGTAATTAATTAGGTGAAAGTTCTTTTTACCGGTTGCGCATTTGTTATGCTTATCAAAAGATTAGAGTTCCTTTCTGATAGATTTTTTCCTCTTATCCTCTTATCCAGATAAGAGGAAAAAATCTCTCAGAAAGGAACTCTAATCTTTTGATAAGCATAACAAATGCGCAACCGGTAAAAAGAACTTTCACCTAATTAAATTACTTAAATTACTTAAATTATTTTGTCAGCATTTTCTTCATTTCCTTTTATATATATATATATATATATATATATACACACACACATGTATGTTTGAGCCTCATCAGTGCTTAACAACCGGTGTTGGTTTGCTTATGTTTCCATGAGCTAGCTCTTCGGCAGAGTGTAAGATACGATGCTTTTAAAGAAGTTTTAACCGTTCAACTGGAAAGCTTCAAAGCGGTTGCCAGAATGGCCAAAATCCAATACCTAAAACCACTGAAAGATAAACGCTACAACTTATATCTACATACGAACGTTTTATTTTATATTAGACAAAGCAATAACTTCAGAAAACGAGTGTATTTCAAAACAGTACTCTACAATAAATGGTGAGTTGTAATTAATGGCATGTCATGAGAGAAACTAAATGTTATTTGCTTTATTAGACAATCTCTAGTATCACGAGTGCTGCAGAAAAATTTGTTATACTTCAAAGTAACTTCATCCAATTATTTGAAATAATTCTAGAGGTTATTTCGTACGTAATATAAGTCGATTAAGTAGGATGTATACATATGTGCGCACATATAGTGTGTGAGTTAGTGTATGTCTGTGTGTATGTGAGTGTCTGTGTATAAATTTATTTCTCTGTATATATATATATACTTGTGCATATCTGTTTAACTTCTGAATATATGTAGTTTTTGTATACATACATACATACATATATATATATATATATATATACATATATATATACCTCTATATGTGTGTGTAAGTGTGTACATGTATGTATGTATATAATTATCTATATATATCAAACCTAATCGTGTTTATCTGCATCACTATCTGTTTCTCTCTATATATGTATGAGTGTATATTGTATGTATGTTTGCAGATATATATGAGTGTTTGTGTGTATGTGTGTGTGTCTGTCTGTCTACATATAGTATATATGTTTGTGTGTGTGTGTGTGTTTGTGTGTGTGTGTGTGTGTGTGTGTGCAATTTTTTTTCTTAATTTGAATTAAGAAAATCGAATTTCAGTTCGATCGAATATTATTTAAGTTGGCAATATTTAAATTTTGATTATGTATCGATTGGCTGGTATCATCAGAGAAAGACGATATTCGAATTATCATCCGTAGGCTGAATGCGCAGCTAATATGTCGTATAATTAGCTAATGCAGTGTGCGTGTGTGCACAGGTATATACATATATATACATATGTACATACGCATACATGCATACACATCCATACATATATACATATATATATATACATACGCATTCACATTGTAACAGGAACACAGATATAGATGCGTATGTATATGCATACAACATGTGTACATATACATACACACATGCACACATATCTATAGAGATGCACGAATATATATATATATGTGTGTGTGTGTGGTGGTGTGTGTGTGTGTGGTGTGTGTTTGTGTGTGTTTGCGTATATATCCATACAGGAACATAGACATAGGTATGCATGTATATGCATAGATACATATGTGTATATATATATATATATTATATATATATATATATATGCATATGCACATATAT
>NW_021830453.1:10000-22500 GCF_006345805.1 Octopus sinensis | reverse complement strand
ACATACATACGCACAACAAAAACTACATCAACAGCTGCTATCGCCACGACAACAAGTATCTGAATGAAATCAGGTCAGTTTTGTGGCCTGTGGTAGGTCGACATGTGTTGGCTCTCACCATCGTCAAACTATCGATAAACGCTCGATATTTCAATCACAAGTGGTCAAGTTATCTACCCGATACGTCGTATTGGTGGTGATGGTGGTGATGGTCATAGTAATAATGATAGTATCGGTTCTAGTGGTTGCTTTGGTGTTGCTGGTAAAAGTAGTGGTGGTTGTAGCGGTGGTGGTAGTGTGCAGATTGAGGTGGTGATGATGGTTGTGATGGTGGTAGTGGTGGAGTTGTTGTTGGTGGTGGTGATGATGTTCTTAGTGGTAGTGATGTTAGTGGCGGTGTCGGTGGTAGTTGAGGCAATGGCGGCGGCAGCGGTGGTGATGGAAATTGTTGTTGTTGTTGTGGTGGTGGTGATGGTGGTGGTAGTGGTGGTGATGATGGTGCTGGAGCTGGTCGTACAGGTACTGGTTGCTGTGATGGCAGTGGTGGTGCCTGTGGCGATGGTGGTTTTTGTGGGGATGGTGGTGGTTATGGATACAGACGTGGTAGTGTGGGGTGGTGGTGGTTGTATTGGTGTGGTGTTGTTGGGGTATGAGACCACAATGGTGACAACGATGATGTTCGTAATGATGATGATGATGACATTAATGGTATCGATAATGTTGGCGGCGATCGATTCGATGGTGATTGGATTGATGATGATGATGATGATGGATGATGATGGTGGTGTGGTGGTGGTGGTTGTATTGGTTTGTGGTGTTGTTGGGGTATGAGACCACAATGGTGACAACGATGATGTTCGTAATGATGATGATGATGACATTAATGGTATCGATAATGTTGGCGGCGATCGATTCGATGGTGATTGCGATGATGATGATGATGATGATGGTGGTGGTGGTGGTGGTGGTGGTGGTGATGAGGATGATGATGATGATGATGGTGGGGATGATGATGACCACGACGATGGTGATGTGGGTTGGTATTCACAGTAGTGCTGACGGTGGTAGTGATGGTCGTGGTGGTGGTGTTGTTGGTGTTGGTGGTGTTGGTGGTGCTGGTGGTGCTGGTGGTGGTGGTAAGAGGGCTTTCCGACGATGGCCATCACGGTCATCGTGTTCACAACACCGATCAATCTCATCAATTTCGCACCAATCCCACAGTCTCTGGCCTTGAGCCAAACTCAAACACCACAACCACCTCCACAACCAGCACCACCACCACTACTACTACTACTGCCACTTCTGCTACTGCTGCTACTATTATTACTACTATTCTCGTGTTTGCTGAGGAAATGCTGGCGTCTGACAGCTGAGCCTTTTCCAGACACTCAAATGAATTTCTCACCAACCTCCAACGCAGACAATCTGGATGGAAGCACTCCGTCGGTTACGACGATGAGGGTTCCGGTTGATCCGAATCAACGGAACAGCCGGCTCGTGAAATTAACGTGTAAGTGGCTGAGCACTCCACAGACACGTGCACCCTTAACGTAGATCTCGGGGATATTCAGCGTGACACAGAGAGTGACAAGGCCGGCCCCTTGTAATACAGGTACAACAGAAACAGGAAGTAAGAGTGAGAGAAAGTTGTGGTGAAAGAGTACAGCAGGGATCACCGCCATCCCCTGCCGGAGCCTCGTGGAGCTTTTAGGTGTTTTCGCTCAATAAACACTCACAACGCCGGTCTAGGAATCCAAACCGCGATCTTATGACCGCGAGTCCGCTGCCCTAACCACTGGGCCATTGCGCCTCCACGCAGACAATCTAACAAGCAACACGTGAACTCCTTTAATATTGTCTACACCAGCAAGGCGGTGAGCTGGCAGAAACGTTAGCACGCCGGGCGAAATGCTTAGCAGTATTTCGTCTGCCGTTACGTTCTGAATTCAAATTCCGCCGAGTAGACTTTATCTTTCATTCTTTCGGGGTCGATAAATTAAGTACCAGTTACGCACTGGGGTCGATCTAATCGACTTAATTCGTTTGCCGTCCTTGTTTGTCCCCTCTGTGTTTAGCCCCTTGTAGGTAGTAAAGAAATAGGTATTTCGTCTGTCTTTACTTTCTGAGTTCAAATTCCGCCGAGGTCGACTTTGCCTTTCATCCTTTCAGGGTCGATAAATTAAGTACCAGTTACACACTGGGGTCGATATAATCAACTTAATCCCTTTGTCTGTCCTTGTTAGTCCCCTCTATGTTTAGCCTCTTGTGGGCAATAAAGAAATAAGGAACGTTAGCACGCCGGCTGAAATGCTTAGCGGTATTTCAGCTGTCGCTACGTTCTCAGTTCAAATTCCACCGAGGTCGACTTTGCCTTTCATCCTTTCGGGGTCTATAAATTAAGTACCAGTTGCGTAGTGGTGTCAATCTAATAGCTCCCCCCACCAAAAAAAAAAATTTGAGTCTTGTGCCTAGAGTAGTAAAGAATATTGTCTGCAGTAACGATTCTCCCGCGGCACACTGACACACCGCAAACTTTATCCAAGTGCCCTGGGGATTTTTAAGGAATTTAAATTCGATTTCAGAAGATTTTAAAAAAAGGGATATTCAAAATTTCATTAGGCATAACTTTGCGGTTAAGAAACTCGCTTCGTAACAACGTGGTTTCGGGTTCAATCCCACTGCGTTTCTCATTTGGCTTGTGATTTTACTATATATATTACCGGCCCCACCTATGCTCTGAGACAGGATTTGCTAGATGGAAACTTAAGAAGCCCACCGTAAGCATACGGGGGGGGGGCATTAGATCCTCCCCAGTACGCAACTGGTACTTAATTTATAGACCCCGAAAGGATGAAAAGCAAAGTCGACCTCGGTGGAATTTGAACTTATCATAAGGTGTTTCTTTGTTCACGTCCTCCTTAACACTACGTTTTGACAAAAGAGTCCGATAGAATAACTACAATACTTACGATGGAGCGCTGAAACGTTCCTGGGATTGGGTAAAAAAAATAGAGGAGGATCACTTGATTTTGATTTTATCTAATACATTCCCCTCTCAGATTCACACACTTATTGCAGCAGTTCTTCAGTTTTTCTAAGCCTTGTAAAAAAAAACTCAGAAGGTTAGGCCTCCAACCGGGCCTTTCGCGATATCCTTAAAACCAGGAACTTTCAGCCCCTGCCCCATGTACATATATATGTGCGTGTACATATATATATATATATATAAGTTAGTAAGCTTCGAGCAATCCGTAGTAGGTATAAAGAACGACTTTCTAGAACAATAATAGTTTATTGACGTAGAAGGTTGTAGGTTTTCCTATATCGAAGTTCGATACGCTGAAACAAGTTTTTATGGTTCATGGTTAGCAACTAGGATTGCTATGAATGTGAATAAAGATTCGTATTGAGGGAGAAGAGCAGGTAGAATCCAGGCCACATAAGTTTTCTCGTTTGCAGATACTCTGATATAATAATTACCCAACAAGGGATACTGCGGTAGCCACTCATCAGGCCGAAGATACCTTAGTCAAAGGGAAGTTATATTGTTGTTAAGGAATCCCAAGTTAACTCGCTGGAGATTGTCCAGCATTCGCCATGATAGATCGCTAGCCACCAAACATTCTTTATTTTCTCTCTTTGTTTCTTTCCGTATTCCTTTCTGTGGAAGAGCGTAGCCTCGAAACATCAAAGACTTTTTCAATTCCCGAGCGTTATACTAATACATGTTTGTTGTCTACACCACCTGTCTTCGTATTTATGTGTGTGAGCGTGTGTGTGCGAATATACATATATATATATATATACATATATATACATACATATTTATACAGATATGTATATGTAAAAGAAAATGCGGGAGGATCAGTTAATTTTCTTCCTTCATGCCGTTGCCCCAGCATGGGCGCAGTTCAATGACTGAAACGAGAAAAAGTGAAATGATAAAAGATACACGTGGAACGTTAACAAAACAAGGATAACAATAGTATTATAGATTCAAAAGTTTTTAAATTTAAAGATTATGGTTACTCCCCAACCACATGGTTCTGGGTTCAGTCCCACCATGTGGCACTTTGGGCAAAGTGCCTTCTACTGTAGCTTCAGGCTGGCCAAATCCTTGTGAGTGGATTTGGTAGGCGGAAACTGAAAGAAGCCTGTCTTCTTCTTCTTCTTCTTCTTCTTCTTCTTCTTCTTCTTCTTCTTCTTCTTCTTCTTTCAATCAAAGCACATACCATTAGCCACAAAGAATAATCTCAAATTCGAGCCTACTCTAAGCTACTAAGAATGCGTGTGACAACTTGAAGATCCACCCACCACACGCGATAGACTGGCGGTTGCACGGGTGCGAAAGCTACGTTGTTATCCTCATTCCATAAACGGTGGCTTTTAACGGGTGGAGAGCTGAACCATCCTCACCCAGAGTGGGTTACACCATGGTTCCTCTGCTTTGTGGCAGAAGTAGGGAGAAAGAGTGAGAGAAAGTTGTGGTGAAAGAGTACAGCGGGGTTCAAAACCAACCCACCCCTGCTGGAGGCTCGTGGAGCTTAGGTGTTTTTGTTCAATAAACACTTATAATGCCTTGATCGGAAATCGAAACCGCGTTCTTTCGACCGCGAGTCCGCTGCCCTAACCACTGGGCCATTGTGCCTCCACTGCTGCTGTTGTTGTTTTGCAGTTACTGTTGTTGCTGATGTTTCTGTTACCGTTCATATTGTTATAATTGTTGTTGTTGTTGTTGTTGCTGCTGCTGCTGCTGTTGCTGTTTTTGTTGTTTCTGCCATTGTTCTTACTATTCCAAAGAAAACAAAAACAAACAAAAAAAGCAAGCACAGCAACCGACCGAAACCCTCCCCGGCCGCCGTCGGAGCCCTCGGCCGTGTGTCTCTAAATTAGCCTTTGTTGCTTGTCATCAATGTCTTTGGCAGTTTTATTTCAATTCGCTTCCACCCAATCACTCCTTTGTCCTCTCCGCCCGTGCCACGCTCTACTGAGCTTCCTCTGCCGTCACCGTATCTTTAACACATAACCGTCTACCGCAGCATTCAACCGTGACACAGCTCCCCCGCCCCCGTTAATCCCTACCCCCCCTTAAATCACAGCCTTAAACAGTCTTAAAGAGAATCGTTAGAGCGTCCGATATAATGCTTTATCGTATTTGTTACGGCTTTCTGCGTTTGGGGTTCAAATCCAGCTCAGAGCCAATAATTTTTTTTTGTATTTTTACTATCTCTTTTGTTTTTTGTTTTACCTTTATGTGGAGTGAAGGGAGGGGCTGCGTCAGTGACCCTTAATTTTTCTTGCCCTCCAAGACTCATGGGGTGAAGCGGGGGTGTCGTCATTAAACCGGGTGGACCTGAATGCTTACAACAGAGTGAACTCTAGAAAAGGCACCGAAGGATGTGGTAGGGTGGGTGGGGTGGGGCGCTCGTCGTCGTTTTCGTTGGGGTCGTGGTCGTGGGGGTGTGGTAGTAGTGGCGGAGATGAGAGTGATAGTAGATGTGGTGATAGAGACGGCGGTGGTTGCGTCGCTGTTGGAGATGCTGCCGCCAATGGTAACGGTGGTGGTGGTGGTGGTGATGGCGATGGTGAAGATGGTGATGGGGTGGGGGTGGTGACGGTGATGCGAAATCACGTGACAAATTAATTACTCTTTTTCACTCCAAAGGACGTAAAATTCATCGATTGAGGGACAAACACACACACACACACACAGGAACATATTCTTTTGCTCTTTTTCTCTTGTTTCACTCATTGGACTGCGGTCATGCTGGAACATCACCTTTAATCGAATAAATCGACCCCAGGACTTATTCTCTCTAAGTTTAGTACATATTCTATGTTTACTTTTGCCGATCTGCTAAGTTACGGGAACGTAAACATACTAACATCGGTTATCAAGAAAGGTGGGGGGACAAACACAGACACACAAACATATTCATATCCCTATCTCATTAAGACTGCTACTATTTATAGTTGTTCGGTCAGTTTATTCTCGCAGGGGGTGTCGCGATACTCACCACAACATCTCCCCTTTGAGATTTTGGCTTCTGTAGGAAACGAAATATATTTTTTTATTATTATTATTATTATTACTATTATTATTATTATATTATTATTATTATTATTATTATTATTATTATTATTATTATTATTATTATTATTTTCTGTCCAACACCCCTTCCTGTTTTAAGATTTTTATTCCCTAAGGAGTTCAATACCTTTTCCGCTTAAGAATTATTTCTAAATGTTCAGTCTGTTTACGTTTTCTGTTACTGTTCCTGCTTGGCTCAATCTCTTTTGGTGTTGGCACATCAAACATGTCATAAAACACTTCCATTGGAATTTCCTTCCTCTCTTCCGTATATCTTATTTTTAATTGATTTAGGTGTCGTTTATGCTCCTGCTGTTGGCCTTTTACTAAATACATCATATTTCCAATTCTTTTGGTCGCTACACCGTCCTCCCAACCTTCTTTACCATTCTTGTATATTTTGAAATGGACTTTGTCTCCCACATCAAAATGTTTTGTTGAAATTTTTGTATTTTATCTATACGTTTTTTATTTATATCTCAACAGGCACGATAGAGCTGCACAATATAGTCACTATCTCAACAGGCACGATAGAGCTGCACAATATATTCACTGGGTAATCTGTAAAATCCTGGATTTGCCCCATGAAAAAACTGGTGGGAACACAAACCACCCCCCGTGCTTGAAAATGACCACATCTCACTCCTCTGGAACTTCACCATTCAAACTGACAGAAAGATAGATGCAAATAGGCCAGACATCATATTGAAAGACTTCAAACAAAGAACATGCTTCCTCATTGATATGACTGTCCCAATCGATATAAACGTATCTGTCAAGACCTACCAAAAACTGAGCAAATATAAAGATCTTGAAATAGAAATCAGCAAAATGTGGAAGCTGAAGACTAAAACAATACCTGTTGTCATAGGTGCCCTGGGAATGATAGCAAAAGGGGCTGATAGCTACCTAACTCAGATACCAGGAAACCCAAAAATGGCAGAAATTCAAAAGATAGTGCTCATGGGAACTGCTCATATCCTACGCAAAATACTTTCTATGTAATCTCAAGGTTTAAAACAAACATAATTTTCGGTTTTAAAAAAAAAAAAAAAACTTTTTTTTTTAGACATTCATTAGTACAACACCCCCACCCCCCAAATATATGGCACACTAGGCATAACAACAACGTGAACTTCCAACCCTGTTGTCTCTTGAGGTCTCTGGGTGAGACTTGGAGCCAACTTGTACAAATATAAAGCAAAAGTCAAACATGGAATAATAATAATAATAATAATAATAATAATAATATAATAATAATAATAATAATAATAATAATAATAATAATAATAATGATGATGATGATAATAATAATAATAACAACAACAACCTCTCTTTATCACAGGTTTTCTTGGAACTCCTGCAGTCTTGCATGCGTAGCAGGCCTACTACCTAGAACCTACGGTACCATGCTATCCGTTCTCTTCGGCTATCTAATATTTTCCTGATTATTCTGGCCGTGCTAAGGAGGCAAGCCTTTTGTATTAGTTCTACTGGACACTCTATTCCAATTTCCTTTATATTCCTCTTGATGCCTTCTGATACTGTTCCCAAAGACCCAGCAATAATTGGCATTATCTTCACGTTATTGCACCACATATGCTATATAGCTGATGTTGCATGCCGCTTTGACCCACGATTAATCAAGAAGGAAGGCGAAAACATAGATAGATGCACCCGTCTTAAGTACAAAATAACCCGGTTATGGAAAATGAAGAAGGTGAAAACAGAGCCAATTATTGTTGGGTCCTTGTGAACAATATCAGAAGGCATCAAGAGGAATATAAAAGAAACATAGCAACGGGTGAAATACCCGTAAGCATTCTTCCAATGCACTAATGATTCTGCTACCTCACCTCCTTAATAATAATAATAATAATAAATAATAATAATAATAATAATAATAATAATAATAATAATAATAATAATAATAATAATAATAATAATAATAATGATGATAATAATAATAATAACAACAACAACCTCTCTTTATCACAGGTTTTCTTGGAACTCCTGCAGTCTTGCATGCGTAGCAGGCCTACTACCTAGAACCTACGGTACCATGCTATCCGTTCTCTTCGGCTATCTAATATTTTCCTGATTATTCTGGCCGTGCTAAGGAGGCAAGCCTTTTGTATTAGTTCTACTGGACACTCTATTCCAATTTCCTTTATATTCCTCTTGATGCCTTCTGATACTGTTCCCAAGACCCAGCAATAATTGGCATTATCTTCACGTTATTGCACCACATATGCTATATAGCTGATGTTGCATGCCGCTTTGACCCACGATTAATCAAGAAGGAAGGCGAAAACATAGATAGATGCACCCGTCTTAAGTACAAAATAACCCGGTTATGGAAAATGAAGAAGGTGAAAACAGAGCCAATTATTGTTGGGTCCTTGTGAACAATATCAGAAGGCATCAAGAGGAATATAAAAGAAACATAGCAACGGGTGAAATACCCGTAAGCATTTCTTCCAATGCACTAATGATTCTGCTACCTCACCTCCTTAATAATAATAACAATAATAATAATAATAATAATAATAACCCAACATGTCGTGTATGTCAACAACAAATTGAAACCATTGATCATGTTGTATCCAAGTGCAGTCTTCTAGCGCCTACAGAGTATCTCAACAGACATGATAGAGCTGCACAATATATTTACTGAGTAATCTGCAAAAACCTGGATTTGCCCCATGAAAAAACTGGTGGGAACACAAACCACCTCCAGTGCTTGAAAATGACCACATCTCACTCCTCTGGAACTTCCCCACTCAAACTGACAGAAAGATAGATGCAAATAGGCTAGACATCATATTGAAAGACTTCAAACAAAGAACATGCTTCCTCATTGATATGACTGCCCCAATCGATATAAATGTATCTCTCAAGACCTACCAGAAACTGAGCAAATTTAAAGATCTTGAAATAGAAATCAGCAAAATGTGGAACCTGAAGACTAAAACAATACCTGTTGTCATAGGTGCCCTGGGAATGATAGCAAAAGGGGCTGATCGCTACCTAACTCATATACCAGGAAACCTCAAAATGGCAGAAATTCAAAAGATAGTGCTCATGGAAACTGCTCATATCCTACGCAAAATACTCTCTATGTAATCTCAAGTTTTAAAACAAACATAATTATTTTTTTTAGGCATTCACTAGTATAACACTAAATACAAAACCAAATGTATGGCACACTAGGCATAACAACAACACGAACTTCCAACCTGTTGTCTCTTGAGGTCTCTGGGTGAGACTTGGAGCCAACTTGTACAAATATAAAGCAAAAGTCTAACTTAGAATAATAATAATAATAATAATAATGGTGTCAAATTTTGGCACAAGGCCAGTAATTTTGGGGGAAGGCATAAGGAGATTACACTGAACCCAATGTTCAACTGGTACTTACTTCACCGATACCGAAAGGATGAAAGACAAAGTCGACCTCGGCGAATAATAATAATAATAATAATATAATAATAATAATAATAATATAATAAATAATAATAATAATAATAATAATAATAATAATAATAATAATAATAATAATAACAACAACAACTACAACACCAGGAAGAACAACAATATATTATATCATGACATCATTATCGCACACAGACACGCATACATAGACACACGAAATTTTTTTTAAAAACTGCTCAACAGATCGATAACCAGCTAATTAATTACCATAAGAGCTTGACAATTAACAATTAACTTTATCAATAGAGCCCTCGATCTTCACCCCCCTCCCCCACCGTACATTCACAACACACATCAAAAACTATAAAATATAAAAATATATATTAAAAAAAAAACGCCAATCATCTCCATAAACAAGGTTATCGATCTGGCGTTTTCTGACTTCATTGAGTAAATAGAACTGTATACAGCAACGCCATCTATCACCTCATGTCGGAAATGTCATGTTGAAGTCTATAAGTCCTCCGCAAATAGTAGCGATTGGTCACGTATGGAGTGGCGGCTGTGGTGATGATGATGATGATGATGATAATGATAATGGTAGTGGTGGCAGTGGTGATGGTGGTATTGGTGGTAGTAGCAATGGTGGTTGTGGTGGTGGTGATGATGACGAGTGACAATGGTGGTAGTGGTAGTGTTGGTAGTGTTGGTGGTGGTGGTAGTGTTGATGGTAGAGATAGTGATTGAAGTGGTGATGATGATGATGATAAAAATGGTGGGATTGGGAGTGATGGTGGTGATGATGATGATGATAATGATAATGGTAGTGGTGGCAGTGGTGATGGTGGTAGTGTTGGTGGTGGTGGTAGTAGTAGTAGTATTAGTAGTAGTAGTAGTAGTAGTAGAAGTGGTGGTGGTAGTAGTAGTAGTAGTAGTAGAAGTGCTGGTAGTAGTAGTATTAGTAGTAGTAGTAGTAGTGATGATGGTGGTGGTGATGATGCTGGTGGCAATGGACGTAATGATGATGAAAATGGTGGTGGTAGTGGTGACTGTTGTATAGTAGTAGTGGTGGTGGTGCTGGCAGTAGTAGTAGTAGTTGTAGTACTTGTGATAGTGGTGATTGTGACAATAACGGTGGTAGTAGTTTTGGTAGTTGTGGTGGTGATGGTGGTGGGGTTATGTCAGTAGTAGTAGTAGTAGTAGTAGTAGTAGTAGAAGTGGTGGTGGTAGTAGTAGTAGTAGTAGTAGAAGTGCTGGTAGTAGTAGTATTAGTAGTAGTAGTAGTGATGATGGTGGTGGTGATGATGCTGGTGGCAATGGACGTAATGATGATGAAAATGGTGGTGGTAGTGGTGACTGTTGTATAGTAGTAGTGGTGGTGGTGCTGGCAGTAGTAGTAGTAGTTGTAGTACTTGTGATAGTGGTGATTGTGACAATAACGGTGGTAGTAGTTTTGGTAGTTGTGGTGGTGATGGTGATGGTGGTGGTGCAAGAGGTTGTAGCGGTAGTAGTAATTGTGGTGGTGGTTGTGTTGATGATGTTGGTGAGAGTGGTGATGGTGGTAGTGTTGGTGGTGATGATTGTTGTAGTGCTTGTTGCAGTAGCAATGATGATATTTAAGGTGTTGATGTTGGTGGCGCCGAGAGACTACATGATCAGAGATGAGTGTGAGCATGTGTATGAAAGTATGAGTGTATGGCTATTTGTGTGGGTGAGCATGTTTAGTGCGCGTGTTTTTGTGGGGAGGAGTGTGTATGTGCATACGTTTAAGTGTTTATATATGTTATAAGAGAAAAGTGTTTAAAAGCATATGTGTACGTATGTGTGTGCGTATGTGTGTGTGTAAGTGTGTGTGTGTGTGTGCGTATGTGTGTAAGTGTGTGTGAGTGTGTGTGAATGAGTGTGTGTTTGTAGCGTGCACTTGTGTGTTTGTGTATTTGTATATATGTAGCTTTGAATGTGCATACGTGTCTGTATTAATGCGTTTGTGTGTATATGTATGTATAGGTTTTACTATGTAATTATGTCTGTATGTAACTGTATGTCTTTTTGCGTGTATTTCAATGCGAATGCCAATACAGATTTCACTGTGTGTGTGTGTGTGTGTGTGTGTGTGTGTGTGTGTATGTGTGTGTGTTTGCATGAGGTTGCCTGTACGCTTGTGTTTCAATGCTTGCATTTATGTAGGGCGTATATGCTTGCAAGTGTGTGGGTACTCGAGTGTACGTATGTATGTATTTATATATGCATGTATATACATATATATCGAAGACAAGTACAATATATGTGCTCGCGAGCGTGTGTCTGTGTGTATGTATGTGTGCAAGTGCGTCCGTGTCGGCGCGTATGTGTGTCTGTCTGAACGTGCGTATATATCTATATGTGTGTTTGTCTGAATGTTTTGTTTGAATGTGTGTGTGTGTGTGTGTGCGTGCGTGTATTTGTTAGTGAGCGTTTATGTGTGTGTAAACACGTTAACATGTCTTTGCGTGTCTATGTGCGTCTGCGTTTGAACGAGCATGGGTTAGTGCGTGTATGTTAATGTTCCTCTCTGTGTCTATACGCACATGCATGCACGCATGAATATGCGTGTGTATATGTATACGTATATGTATACATTTGTGTATGTGTATGTGTGTGTACGTCTGTTTCGGCATGAGTTCCCAGTATGTGTATTTGCGTGTGTTTAGGAATGTATTCATGCCATAACATATATGTGTTTGTTTAATTGCCAAACCCACGTAAACGAAGGTCTCTGGAGGGGTTACCAGGTAAGGAGATGCTAAACAGAGGGGGAGGGGACTTGGATCCATTAATTGGTAATGTTGATTAGATATCTTTGTGTATGTATTGTTGTGGTGGCGTCGTTGTTGCGTGGAACGTCTAGCACAGACATAGCTGAGTAGTTAAGAAGAGCATGGATTTGGGTTCGATCCCACTACGTGATACTTTCTACAATTCTCTTCTATTACAG
>NW_021830452.1:60000-64883 GCF_006345805.1 Octopus sinensis | reverse complement strand
GGATCAGCAACTCTTGTAATACAATATCGTCTGTGTGATGTTATCTTCACCAGCCAAGGCCCTTCTTCCCTCTGGCTACTCTATTATCTCCAAAAACCTTCCCCCCCTTTCAACGTACTTTTGGCAGCCATTGTTGTTGTTCTTGTTGTTGTTTGCGTCTGTTGTTGTTGCTGTTGCTGTTGCTATAGTATAATGTCTTCTCTGATGCAGATGGCTTTGCTCTCGGTAATTAGTCGTCTAGTGTGATTACTGAGGCAAGAATTTCCTCACCTGCCATCAGCCTGTTTTCTTTCATATCAAACATATCTACATATATATATCTACACAAGGCGGAAAATCGCACACACACGCACACATACACACGTATATACGTATGTATCTCATATCACCACAGACAAGCTATACTAGGATATACTTACACATACATAAGTACATACATACATGTATAAATATGTGCGTATATATATATATATGTATATATACACATATATATATATATATAAGTATATATACAGACAAACACGGACATACACCATAACTATATTAATTATATTAAATTGTAATATATATATATATTATCTATATATAAGATACATAATATATATATATATATATATATATATATACACCTACATAATATATATGTGTGTATGTGTGTGTGTTTTCTTTGTATCCTCTGTTTGGATGTTTTTCGTTCCCGTCCCTTTTTTGTATTACATAATACATACATACATACATACATACATACATACTATATATATATATATATACATATATATATATATATATATATATACATACATATATAAACGTACAGAAATTTATGTCTACCCAATATCACACGTTGCACACACACACACGCAGTGAATGTGTGAGTGTCTGTGTATTTGTGTGTGTTTGTATGAGATTGTGATACAACATACACCGTAATGATTTCACAACGGGTGTATACCTGTCTGTGAACACAAGGAGAAGTAGTAGACAAGTATATATATATTTTATGTTGGACTTCGCTTCTGATCAAATGCGGTTCGGTTTAAATATAGGACAGCTTAAAAGGCTCGTGTACTTTTTTTTCACGGCTTATTAATCCCTTCTTTGTATGTACTGGTTGTTGCTGGCGGCCAGCTTTCTGGATACAATACGTACATGTTAACATTGGTGTAAAGATTAGACGCACGACTGTACTTAACCAAACATTTGTACAGACACACAAACACAAGCAAATATCAATATACATGTGCGTAAGAGCGCATGTATGTATATATATGTTTGTGTATGTATGTGTGTGTTTAATGTATATGTATGTATATATGTGTGTGTTGTATGTGTTATGCATTCATATATGTATATGTATATATATGTACGTGTGTGTATTTATATATATGCATGTATGTGTACGTATGTATATATACATATATATGTATGTATTTGTACATGTATATGCGTGTGTATGTATGTATCTATACATATATATATATACACAGATACGCGTAAACACATATACGCATACTCAATGTGTTCATAAACAATAAAATATATGTGTTTAAGTATATTAAAAAAATCCATACTTCGATGTGAATATATATGAGCTTGTGTGTGTATTCATGTATAAATCTCTCTCTATCTCTGTGTGTATGTACATATATAAATATATACACACACACACATATATATATATATATATATATATACACATACATGTATATTAATACATAACACATACACATACACACACATAATGTGTATTTGAATACATAACATATACAGCACACAGACTCGTGTGTGTGTACATTTATACAGCTATTATAACAAAGGCGGCTATACGCAGTATAAAACCAAGTAGGACAAAATTCAGTTGTCAATAATTGTGACTGTGGGAGCCGAGTAGCAACTACGTTGCTAGAAATAAAACTCAAAGACCCTTAGAGCCGCAGAAAAGCTCATGCCTGTGCAGCGACAGCGGAGATAACTGCCCCACAGCGAATGAGATCACCATACTAGTGTAATTTGGCTTAAAGTTAAAGCGCATCATCACTGGATGGTTTGGTTAAATCCGTCAGTATTTTGTATTTAGCATACGAATCAATGAATTATTTCCCGCAATTTAGGTGCCACCCTGCATCCTCAGTGACAATTAGTGACAACTGAATTTTCATTTTTGGTTCATACTTCGTATAGTCACCTTCGTTCTTTCTATATTTTTACCATTACCATTTTGCTGAATCATCCATTGATTCATATGGTATATGCGATATTCTGACGGTCGGGTGAAGCCAAACCATCCAGCGATGAACTAGTCACCACTAGAAACTAGACTAGTATGGTGATCTCGCTTTCTGTGGGGCGGTTATCTCCCCTGTCAGTGCATAGACATGTGCTTTGAGGGTCTAAGGATCTTTGACTCTTATTTCTAGCAATGTAGGTGCTACCCTGCGCTCTCAGTAACAATTACTGACAGTCGCGTATATATATATATATATATATATATATAGATGAGTGTATTTTTACCTTGTTGACAATTAACACGGAAAAATAAATAAATAGTTACCAGGGCAGCAAAAATCTCACAAGTAAAGGTGTTGTAACTCCTTGTTTATAATAGCGTTCTGTCTATCGCTATACAAATCCATCATTTTTTGCTAAAATGTCGTATGACGAGTTTCATTTTTTTCACTTTCCCGAAGGAAGATTGCATTCTATTCTTTTGAATAGTATCAGTGGAATTTCGAAACATGTGTCGAAAGTAAAAATACTTGTTTACACCTGCGTTAACTCCATTTTTTATTCATATATATATATATATACACATGCTTAGACCTAGGATGGAGATGATGGTATTCCATTTATTCCTTCCTTACAACATTATGGCTGTGTGAAGGCACAGGCGTGGTTCTGTGGTAACCAGTTTGCTTCTCAGCCACTTGACGCGTGTCTTTGTCTTTCTCTCTGTTTCCCCATCGCTTTTCGTCCGGTGTCGATTTGTTTGCATCCCGATTCGGTGGAAGAGTCCGATGAGTACCGGAGTTCAGAAAATATATACTGGAGTCAATTTGTTCGACTATAACCCTTCAAGGCTATGCCCCAGCATGGCCGCAATCTGATGACAAATAAAACATACAAGAAAAATATACACACAAGCAAGCACATGCATACACACATATACACACGCACAGACACGAATATATCTTTTAACGTTTTTGGTTCTTTCTGTCACAAGACTGCGGCCATGATAGAACATCAACTTGAAGTATTTCGTTAAACAATTCGACCTTAGTACTTTTAAATTTTGTACTTTTTCTATCGCACGCTTATTGCCGAACTGTTACGTTACAGGAATATAAACAAGCCAACACTGGTTGTGAAGTGCATCTATCACATCTATCTATCCATCACATCTATCTATCTATCTATCTATCTATCTATCTATCTATCTATCTATCTATCTATCTATCTATCTATCTATCTATCACTTCAATCACATCTATTACATATAGATAGGTGTGATAGATTGATGCGATAGTGAGATCTGATAGATAGATAGATAGCACCGTGCATATATATGTATATATATGACGTGCTTCACATGCATACACACACCCTCACACACACACTCTCTCTCTCACATAGTCACACTCTCTCTCTCCCTCTCTCTCTCTCTCACACAGCGTAAGCAATGAACATGTTTAGAGTGAGACAGTGTGATAAATATATATATATATATAGATGGAGGAAGTTCACGATGAGAAAATCGGAAATTAAAGAGATAAATATATAGATAAATAGATGGGGAGATCTTTTCCGTTCCAGGAACAGATTTTGAAATTTTCAGATTAAGTGAAAATTTTCAAATTTGGTTTATTGATGCACATTTTCGCGCTAAATCCGATTTTGTGATTCATTCTTTCCAAAAATAAATTTAGAAAAATGTTACAGATGTTTAAATTTTGGGCATTTTTACCTAGAAAGAAAACAGAATTTGTGTTTAATAGCTGTATCATAAAATGAAAGTAAATATTAGACGACGAAGTTTTAAAGAAGATGAAAGCAAATTGCATATCATATGGAGAGAGAGAGGAGGGGAGAGAGATGGGGAGTAACATACGTGAGAGGTAGTATATACACAAAGAGAGGGTGGTAAATATAACAAAGAGAGTGTGGTAAATATATAGAGAGATGGAAATAAGAAGAGAGAGAGAGAGAGAGAACCTGTTTGACAGATAGAGGGTGGGAGATTTGTCGGTCTCAAAGTTTAGTTATTTCTCGTTGCAAATTATATTTTCTATTATTATTTACAGACAACCTTCTCTTTGGGACGAAGATTTCAAAAGTCAAATTCGTATTTCCCGAGGGTTCACCGTTTCAGAGCCTTTTGATCCTAAATACACTTTTGAAATCTACGTCCCAAAGAGGAGGTTGTCTGTAAATAATAATAGAATATATAATTTGCAACGAGAAATAACTAAAGTTGGTATATATATATATATATATATATATATATAACGGGAAGCTTTATGAAAATAGACAAAAGACGAAGGCAGGTGGAAAACAAACAAACAATTGTATTAGTATGGCGCTCAGGAAATATAAATAAAACAAGTCTTTAACATTTCGAGCCTACGCTCTTCAACAGAAAGATACACAGAGAGAAAAAACACCAGAAAAAGAGAGAAAAAAATGCGTGCAGTAACTAACGAATCAACATGGCGATCTGATTTCGGCCAGAGGTCAAAGATCAAACATGAGACGCGAGAGCGAAATAAGGGGAGATAATAGGGTTGATAATAGGGTTGAATGACCCTAGGATAGGTCTGGACAGGCGTATGTATGGGGTTGGTGTATGTATTAGTAGTATTAGTAATGTATAGTACGTATTAGTATGT
>NW_021830452.1:47500-55000 GCF_006345805.1 Octopus sinensis | reverse complement strand
CCAGGATGGAATTGTGGACTGATTCATTGTCCGGTGCAGGTTCCACCGACCCATGTGGAAGCGTTTTGTCCTTTTGCAATGAAATATTTTCCCGAGCTCTCTCAAACCAACAAAAGATACTCTTTGTTGATCCTCTTTCGAAGAAGGAGATCTTCATAAGCTTTCCGGTGGACTGGCTTTGCTTGGCCCTCTTGAGTCCGGTGGAGCCAGAATGCTTTCATTGGTCACTGTCTCCTGATATCTGGATAACAGTCGATCCAGCTTTTCTCACATGTCACCAGAGACTCAAATGCTCTTGTATTGGGGGTAATGAGCTCTACCATCTCCCTGTTGTCATCAATGCGCTGAATCGTTACATCACCGGGAAAATTGCTTAGCGGCATTTCGTTCGACTTTACGTTCTGAGTTCACATTCTGCCGGTGTCGACTTTGCCTTTCATCCTTTCAGGGTTGGTAAAACAAGTACCAGTTGAGCACTGGGGTCAAAGACTGACCTTTTCCCCTGAAACTGCTGGCTTTGT
This sequence comes from Octopus sinensis, assembly GCF_006345805.1. Lineage (NCBI taxonomy): Eukaryota > Metazoa > Mollusca > Cephalopoda > Octopoda > Octopodidae > Octopus > Octopus sinensis. Next base: position 54,479 of record NW_021830452.1, on the reverse strand, counting down.
ATCAAAATTTGAAATCATCATCATCATCATCATCATTACTATTACTACTATTATTAAGGCAGAGAGCTGTCAGAATCGTTGGCACGCCGGGCGAAATGCTTAGCCGTATTTCGTCTGCCTCTACGTTCTTAGTTCAAATTCCGCCGAGGTCGACTTTACCTTTCATCCTTTCGGGGTCGATTAAATAGGTACCAGTTACGCACTGGGGTCGATATAATCGACTTAAACCGTTCGTCTGTCCTTGTTTGTCCTCTCTGTGTTTAGTTTCTTGTAGGTAGTAAAGAAATAGGTATTTCGACTTTGTCTTTCATCCTTTCGGGGCCGATAAATTAAGTACCGGATGCGTAATGGGGTCGATCTAATCGACTGGCTCCCTCAGCCAAAATTTCAGGCCTTGTGCCTATAATAGAAAGGATTATTATTATTATTATTATTATTATTATTATTATTTTATTATTATTATTATTATATTATTATTATTATTGAGTGAGAGAGCAGTTCATGCCATCAAAGTGACACTGGGGTAAAATATACGAAGCCCAATATACCCATCATGACTACCGGTCTGATAAAGGTACACCAGGCACATGCATCACAACCATATGTGCGCGACATGGTGATCTCATATCAAGATAAACAGCACATGACCTTGCAGGTGGGGCCCAGTTAGAATTTTCTTCAGGTTGAGTAGCCCATCCCGCTCAAACGGTCCCTGAATAAGGTTGTTTAAGGATGTTGAAAGAACCACCCATGTTTCCAGAGGTGAACTATTCAAACCCAAAGAATCCCTCTCAACACATGGCTATGATGCTCCCCCACTACTTCTGCTCGTGATCAGAGATGCACATATCGTCAGCCACTAAGGGACATGCTCAACTGGTTAAGGTCAAACAACTGACAAGCAAATCTGTGGTATTGAGCAGAATATTTGCTGTAGCCCATCTTTTATACCAAGACAAAACAATGTACATGATAACACTTCCTATCAGTTAAGATCAGAAGCCATGAGAGCCACTGCCTGGTACTGCATCAGGGCATTTATTATTATTATTATTATTATTATTATTATTATTATTATTATCATTATCATTATCATTATTATTATTATTATTATTATCATATTATTATTATTATTATTATTATTATCATTATTATTATTATTACTATTATTATTAATCTTCTTCGGCATTAATTGTTTATATATCGCTTCTATTCTGACTTAAAGTTTGTAGATATTTCCCCTCCAAATTGAATGTCTCTGTATTGTATGTCGTAGACAGTTCACATGAAAAAAGGTGAGAGTTTTCTTTTAGTTGTTTTTGCTTCTGTTTGAGAAAACAGACATTTTGAAGATATCCTCTTGTTTCCTCTCGTTGCTTTTTTTTTCTTTCTTTCTTTTTTTTTTTTTTGTCTTTGCATTCGCTCAAATGCTAAAAATGACTCCGAGACAGAAACAACGTCCCCCTCAAAGAATATATTGAAAATAAAAGACAACTACATAGAAAATAAACATGATACAAAAATAACGAACAATAATATTTTATACCAGGAATCGCACGCACGAACACACACACACATACACACACTCACACACACACATTGATAGAAAAATAATGACATTTCAATGGACAATGGCACTATCGTGAACAATAGTAGCGATTTGCTTGGCAGTAGCAACAACAACAACATCAATACTCACGCTCATATTTTTCAAAGGAAAATATTGTAAATGGCGTCAATAGCAATGGAATCAGTTTTTCTAACGTTCCTAGTGGCAAGCAAGTTTTGTTCATGGAACAAGTTCAGGGAGAGACATGGTGGTTGTGTGTCCCTAATCTGTTTGATTGAGTGAGGAATTTATCCAAGAACTGGTACAGAGAAACGTGACCTACTTCTACCTTTCAAACAGTGGACGGGCGTTGAATGCATCCCCGCCTAAAAAGAAAAAAATTATAAATTACTAAATTTAAAGGAACAGCTGTTTTGTGACAGGAACGAAGGGGTCAGCACCGACTGCAAAAGATTTTATGAAGCGATAAGCTGAATCTGTTTCTCATGCATTTGGTCATAGACTCATATTTTGACGGAGGGGTCAGTAATCTACAAGCATCACAATGAGGTGCATGGGATGTGGTCATTGCGCCTCAAAATTACCAATGAAGCAGAAGTCAATGTGGATGAGTGCAGATGAAAAATTACATGCAGACGGAAGGTTAGCAGGGACTTCCTCTGAACCACAGAATCATTCCGGGGTGGTTTACTCTCAGTTGAAGCGATGATTATTTTGATAAATCAAGAATTTGTCTTGTAAGGAATTTAGTACAAGCGTTATTCGTTTATTCTTTTATTCTTTTATTTGTTTCAGTCATTTGGCTGCGACCTTACTAGAGCACCTCTTTGAAGGGTTGTAGCCGAATAAATCGGCCCCATGACTTATTTCTCTTTTGCCGAACCGCTAGGTTACGGGGGCGTAAATACATCAAAAATCGGTTGACAAGCGGCGATTGGCATGTGGGACAAATACAGACACAAAGACACACACACACACATTGTTATATACATATATATATATACGACGGGCTTCTTTCTGTTTCCGTCTACCAAATTCACTCACAAGGCCCGAGGCTATAGTAGAAGACACTTGCTCAAGGTGCCACGTAGTGAGGCTGAACCCGGAACCATGGGTTGGGAAGCAATCTTCTTATCACACAGCCACGCCTGCACCTACAGTGGACAGGCGTTGAGTGCGCCCCAGCCTAAAATTTGTTGATCAAATTCAGGTCTCTATATTCAGAGCAATACCACCTCATCCACTTGTGAGGATGGAGCCTTCCTACGTCAAAGTGAAAAATAAACATCCGAATCAAAAGTGCGAGAAGACTAAACATTTATTTCATCGGGAAAAGAAGGGATTTTTCGTGAAGTGAGACCACTTCCTCTGCACAGAAGCGGGATTTTTGTCCAGCAAAAAGAAGACGTTCTCCTGTGAAATGGAACACGTCGCTCTTGAGGAGAAGCCTTTCTTCCCGAATGAACTGAATTTTACAGCCCTTCGTGTAATCGAAAAAGGGTGATACAAGATGCACGAATTGGTTTAGGGCTTTCCAGCCAATCAGAGAAGTGATGAAAGAAAACAAGAAAAAAAAGCACCAAAAAAAAACAAAGAAAAGATCGACTGTTGATAAAGTATTCTTATAAAGTTTATAGTTTCATTCTTTTTAACCAATCGTAGGACATGGCACCCTTCAGTTTTTCAAGAGCTTCACAGGGAAGATTCTATATTTTCCAACCGAGAGCAATATATGGATGGATTTTAGGGTTTGCATAATTATAACCGCGGGTGCTCTAACCAGTACCAATAATGGTTTATTCCTTTAAATATAGATGGCTAGATCCCTATCCCACTCTTTTATAAACCGAACTTCGTTTATTCACTTATTTTGTTTTATTACGGGTTATTTAATCATTCTACGTTTTCATATTTTTCATAAATTATTCAACTTATCCCCACATCTTTGGTGTAACGTCTTTCAAACTAATATTTTAAAGAAATCTAACTTGTTTGTTTACCTCATTGCCCACGTCATGTAAAACTTCCTTTTAACGTCTTATGTTCTGTATGTATGAATGATTTGTATGGAACTGCACTCACTGGCTAAATCAAGAAATTATTGTTGTAGTTGTTATACACACATACACACACACACACATATATACATACACACACACACACATATACATACACACAAACACACACACATATTTATATATTTATTTATTCTTCCCAAATGTATTATATTAGTGATGTTGCTGCAGACTAAACAAAGCACTACAATTATCACAGCAGACATCAATGTCCATTCGCTATTGTGGATTTCATCATATTTCTGGACACACACAAACACACCACACACACACACACACACACACACAACACACACACACACACACACGCTCACACACACAAGCACGCACACACGCTCGCACATTTACAAACACACACATATACACACGTGACCACTTATCTACAGACGTCATCGCAAAAACCGAACCATTATAACATTAATCAAATGCACCTTCACGCAAATAGCTTTCACAAAAACCCAATAAACTATTTCGTCCCCCCCTTCCCCCACCTAATACACTGACTAACATCTCCAGATATCAGTTATCAAAGTTAACAGCATATGAAACACAGCAGACACAATGTCTGTCTGATCATCAACCAGAAATCATGACAATCAACCAGAAGTTTACACATAAAACTTACAACAAACAAAATCTTAAACTACAAACAAAGAAAAAATGCATAGCATTCTTGCTGTTCCACTAGAGAGATTCTTTTACAAAAGGAAAGACTACACTACATTAGAAAGGCTATAGTACAATGAAAAGGCTGTAGTACATTGGAAACTATGGTAAAAAGCCTGTACTATAAAGAAAGGACTATTATGCAACAGTAAAAATATTGTACAACAATGAAATACTATACGAGAGCGAAATGACGATACTACGGTATTTCAGTTGTATAGTCTTTAAAGTTTATTACTGCGTAGACTGTATTACTGTGAAAAATTTATAGGAACCAAAATGGTTTCAGTAAATGCTGATCAACATTACCACAGATCCTTGCTCTCAAAAGAACTGTAGAAGAGATCAGAACCTCCAAGCAAAAGGCATTTAATGTATCTGGATTTCTCCAAAACATTAAATAGTGTCAACAGAAGGGCCGTGTTTGATAAGACATGAATGTTTGATAAGCTTCATTCAAAATACAGACGATTCAGACGAAATGTTTCCAACAACAGTAGGACTCCTTCAAGGAGACACACTATCCCCTTTTCTCTTCATGATTCTTGTGGACTATATTTTGAGGCAAAACCTTGGCCTCTAAGACAAAAACCTCACCTTAGAACGGAAGTGTTCAAGAAGTTATCAGAGCATGCATCAGAGCAGGATTCTGTTAGCAATTTTGGTCCTCACACCACATCAACTATATGATGCATATCATTTGTCAACATCCCCTGATAACAAATATATCCGGTAGCTGACGTATGTTTCTCAACACTAAGAACATTGAGTACATGGCCATCAATGAGAGTGAAAGCAGCTAAGAAATTTATCCTCAAGATGGTACGTAATTCAAAGAATTCAGTGATTTCATGCACCTTGGGTTCAATGTTGTTGACGGTAAGGAAAACCTCCTTACACGAAAGTAACTAGCCTGGAGTGTCTGTAAGAAGCTTCTAATATTCCAAAATCAACAAGGCTCTCCTTCTTCGGAGTAAGGAGCGTTCTTCTCCATAGAGCTCAAACCTCGACAATCAAAGAGCTTCAACGTAAACTCGACAGAACGTACACCAGTCTTCTTATGAGGGCTCACAATATCTTATGGAATGAACACAAAACCAAAGAGGGGATTTCGGTACACATTGCATCCTCCCCTACTGGCCACTATTTTTGTGCTGCACACCAGGCCATATCACGTGTTTTTAGGAGAGAGTTTTGTATACTAAAAGGTGATGGAGATCGCTCAATTAGATCGATGTTATTTGCAGCGACTCACCTATTGATGATCTAATTAAAGGTAATGCGAGAGGAGGATAGGGATTCTTGAGGCAACGTCGTGGAACGCATTTATGTTGCAGCTGTTTGAGAAGAAAACAAAAACAAATAAAAATATACTAGACTGCACTGAAAAGACTTTTTTGGGGAAGCACTCCGTCGGTTACGACGACGAGGGTTCCGGTTGATCCGAATGAACGGAACAGCCTGCTCGTGAAATTAACGTGTAAGTGGCTGAGCACTCCACAGACACGTGTACCCTTAACGTAGTTCTCGGGGATATTCAGCGTGACACAGAGAGTGACAAGGCCGGCCCTTTGAAATACAGGTACAACAGAAACAGGAAGTAAGAGTGAGAGAAAGTTGTGGCGAAAGAGTACAGCAAGGATCACTACCATCCCCTGCCGGAGCCTCGTGGAGCTTTAGGTGTTTTCGCTCAATAAACACTCACAACGCCCGGTCTGGGAATCGAAACCGCGTGTCCGCTGCCCTAACCACTGGGCCATTGCGCCTCCACTGAAAAGACTATATCACGTAGAATATATACTGCAGTACATAGAAAAGACTAAGTGCATAGAAAATACTAAACTGGAGTGAAGAGACCAAGACAACGCTGCACTTAATTTCACAAAAAGACAAAGCTCATTAGCAAAATGGTAATTTGCTTTGCATCATAGTTACATCTGAAATTAGAAAAGATTCATAGAAAAACACACAAAAGATAGGAGAGCAAGACAAACAACAACATCAACGGAAAACCTCACACCTAAACGTCACAAACTTAAACACTTCAATAAGCATGTTTACATAAAAGTCAAAAAAAAAAAAAAAAACAGACAATCACAAAGAGAAAAAATATAGAACAAGATTTACAAGAATACATACAAAGTCTCACACACACATACATACACACACATACACACACACGCTTTAGTAAACTGTTATTAACAGTCACATAAGACCCAACCACAGCCACATAAAAGCCACAACGAACAGCAATAAAGCAAAAAAACGTGTGAAAACTTCAACTAACAATTTGTAATACGACACGTGCGCGAGCGCGCACAAACACACACAGACACACACACACACAATGCAACAAAGAAAAGTTCTCAGAGACACACACACACTCTCTCTCACACAGACACACGATTTCACGATTTTTTTTTTTTTTGTATATGTTTGTTTTTATTTCTTTTGTTGTCTTCCGTGTGGGGTGCCACCTTTTTCAGGGTTCAGGCGATTACGTCCACCTCAGTACTTGAACTGCTTCTTATTTTATCGACGTCGGGAGGATTAAAGGAAAATGTTGGCAGGGGTCGTTCGGGTTGAAACCGAAACCAAAGTAAAAGAAAAATGAATACACAATGGATTCGACCGATCAGTTCTTCAATCCAAGTGCGCGAGCTTATAT
>NW_021830452.1:32500-42500 GCF_006345805.1 Octopus sinensis | reverse complement strand
GAGAAAAATGCTAAAAAAAATTTTAAATAGGCGCAGGAGTGGCTGTGTGGTAAGTAGCTTGCTAAACAACCACATGGTTCCGGGTTCAGTCCCACTGCGTGGCACCTTGGGCAAGTGTCTTCTGCTATAGCCCCGGGCCGACCAATGCCTTGTGAGTGGATTTGGTAGACGGAAACTGAAAGAAGCCTGTCGTATATATGTATATATATATATATGTATGTGTGTGTGTTTGTGTGTCTGTGTTTGTCCCCCTAGCATTGCTTGACAGCCGATGCTGGTGTGTTTACGTCCCCGTAACTTAGCGGTTCGGCAAAAGAGACTGATAGAATAAGTACTGGGCTTACAAAGAATAAATCCCGGGGTCGATTTGCTCGACTAAAGGCAGTGCTCCAGCATGGCCGCAGTCAAATGACTGAAACAAGTAAAAGAGTAAAGAGTAAACCTATTTTCCCTGCTAAATGCTAGATTCAAAAATTTTCTGCTAAATGCTGAAAAAAAAATGCTAGATTTAGCATAGAATATGCTAAATCGGCAACCCTGCGCCGCCTAGTTTAACGCCACCTCCTGGTCCTTGAGTGCTTTAGTAGAGTCCAGTCTATTAGAAGCATTCAGGCCCCGCGTTCGAACAAAGAAGGTGACTTCCTCCTATATTTGTGAGAGGGTCTGAAAACATTTATGGACTCTGCCCCTCCTCCTCTTACCAGAAGATGTATCACTATGCTCATACCTCCCTGGTGTACCTATCTCTTTTCAGCTTTCCAGGTTTTCGCCCCTCAAATTCCATACCTAAAAACTTTGACTAACCCTTCTTCGCCAGGTCTGTATTGATTTGGAACACCTTTCATGCATGGTATATATATATATATATATATATATATATATATAAATACATACATACTCTCTCTCTCTCTCTCACACACACACACGTACACAAACATATATATATATATGAGTCTGTGTGTATGGATGGATGGATAGATAGATAGATAGATAGATAGATAGATAGATAGATAGATAGATAGATAGATAGATAGATAGATAGACATGTGTGTGTCTGTATGTGTGCATGTGTGCGTTTTTGTAGGTGTGTATGTATGTGTGTGTGTGTAAACTTATGGAAGCTTAAATTCTATATTGACAACATTGTCTAAAAAGTCTCTGACTGATATTTAACCCCAGGTGAATTTTGATCCAATTGACCGTTATTAAGTGTGTTCCAGCAATGATAATGTCGTATTTTTCAATTTATCTAAGACTGAATTATTCTCGGTGTTCTTCTTTTCAAAGGCAGTAGGGTATGATTTGAGACGTACTTAGCTGCTACTTCTAGAAAGTAGTCATACTCAATACTGATTTTTGATATTACTATTTTAATGAAGGCAGCGAGCTGGCAGGATCGTTAGCACGCCAGGTGAAATGCTTAGTGGTATTTTGTTTGCCGCTATGTCTTGAGTTCAAATCCCACCGAAGTCGATTTTACTTTTCATCCTTTCAGGGTCGATAAATTAAGTACCAATTATGCACTGGGGTCAATGTCATCAACTAGTCCCCTCCCACAAAATTTCAGTCCTTGAGCCTTTAGTAGAAATGATATTACTATTTTGATGAAGATAGCGAGCTGGCAGAATCGTTAGCACGCCATGCGAAATGCCTAGCGGTATTTCGTCTGCGGTTACGTTCTGAGTTCAAATTCCGTCGAGGTCGACTTTGCCTTTCATCCTTTCGGGGTCGATTAAATAAATACCAGTTACGCACTGGGATCGATATAATCGACTTAATCCGTTTGTCTGTCCTTGTTTGTCTTCTCTGTGTTTAGCCCCTTGTGGGTAGTAAAGAAATAGGTATTTCGTATGTCTTTACGTTCTGAGTTCAAATTCCGCCGAAGTTGACTTTGCCTTTCATCCTTTCAGGTCGATAAATTAAGTACCAGTTGCGTACTGGGGTCGATCTAATTGACTGGCCCCCTCCCCAAAAATTTCGGGCCTTGAGCCTAGAGTAGAAAAGGATGAAGATAGCAAGCTGGCAGAATCGTTAGCACGCTGGGCAATATGCTTAGTGGCATTTCGTGCTTCTTTACGTTCTGGGTTCGAATTCCACCGAGGTCGACTTTGCCTTTCATCCTATTGAAGTCAATAAATTAAGGACCAGTTAAGTCCTGGAGTCTGTGTGATCGACTAACCCCTTCTACACAGATTCCAGGCCTTGCATCTATAGTAGAAAGGATTATCATTATTTTGACAGAGTGGAATTCGTTTAGTCATCCCTTAGAATTTACTCACTGACCGCTTTATAGAAATTGACCTCAATATTTAACTGCTTCTTTGATTTATGGGCCCCAAAAGGATGACCGCATAATTAACCTCTGCAGGATTTGAACTCAAGTGGTTAAGAGATCTTTTATCATGCATTTATGTATAAACCAACATTTGTACTAACCGGATATATAATGGTAACGCAAAATAACAAAAATCCCTTAGAATACCAAATTATGAATATTTCATATAAATATCAAATTTCTGTCTCCAATCTATAATGATACGAATATTTAATACCAAAACCAGGATGGTTTTTTTTTTTTTTTTCTTCACATAGAATAAATTAATAAAATCTAAGTAAACAGAGAATTTTTACAGACTGAAATCTGTAAAAACTCTTCGGAAAAACACGAAGAAAAACAGGAGAAAAACATGTCAACAACAGTGCTGTTCCGAAACGAACATTTAAACACAGTTATATAAATAAGTAAAATTAGGACAGTACATCACTATAATTTATACAAATGTGAACCCTAAACACCTTAAACTGATATCTTAAGCCATAACTTTAAAGTTTAATTTTAAATCCAAATCCTAAAATCTAAAATCTAACCGTAAGTCATTTTTTTATTGGGTTGTAATTTCCTATGTTTAATACATAGAAGTAAGTCATTTAAAAAAATGGTAAAAATGTCAGAAATGGCAAAGTTATGATTGACTGTACCCCGAAAGGGAAACATGAGGAACATCAGCCGTATGTGCTTTTGTGCAACCAGCCTTGTTCCATCGAGCGTACTTCTAAGTTGATTAACCGGAATAATTTCTTCGTTTCACCCTGTGACAAATACAACCAACTAAATATATTTGGCGGAACGAAACTTTTAGCTATTGGTTTGTAATCCTGCCTAAACTCCGTCCCTCTCTCTTTCTCTCTCTCTCTCCTCTCTCTCTCTCTCTCTCTCTCTCTCTCTCTCCACGTACATGTGTGTGCGTGTATGCATGAATAAACATACACTCACAGAACTTTATGGGATTCCTTGAATTGCAAATTCTGTATCAACTTCTTGCAAACACCAATCACTTCCATTCCTATGTACACACTTGATTAATCTCATTTTTAATTAAAACTATTAGTAAATTTCTGATGAGAATTTATCGAAGTACACTTTGTGAATCTCAAAGCAGTTGATAGTTCTCTCTCCCTCTTTCCTTTCACTCCTTTTCTCTTATATGTTTGCATTCAACTCACATTTTATGTGTGCGTGTGTATACATATAGATGTGTGTGCGTGTGTGTACATATAGATGTATGTGTGCGTGTGTGCGTTTATGTATAGGTTAAAGTAGAGAAGGAAAAAGCAAAGCCTTTGGCATCACTCGAAATGCATTTAAATTAAATAGAGAATATAAACATAGTACAGAATAGGATAAAAAGTTTGAGTTTGCTACAGCTGTTTCTAGAATATCCCAGCATGTGGATCATGGTATTGAGTAAGGATTCCACAAGCTAAGTATACCGTCGTCGAAGAAAAGAAGTCAGAAAACATAGACATGAAGAAGCAACCCAATCGAGGGTTTTAGTACTTTCCAGTTTGCTGAAAAATGAATGAAGGATCAGAATGAAAAGCATATGCGTTTCGTAGTTCCAAGTTTAAATGAATAGTGAAATTATAGTTAAAGGTACATTACGAATTTCGCTCAAGGAAAAGCCACTTATAGCCACCTTTGATAAGCATTTACAGTACCTCATTTTTCAGTTGCAGTTCAAGACCAGACTTTTAGAGGTAAACAAAACTGAGCTCTCATAAAACATGTACATACCTATTACATTAGGTCAGTTGATGAAGACACCTTGTAGTTATGTGTGTGTGCATGTGTGTGCGTATGTATATATGTATGTATGTATGTATGTATGTATGTATGTATGTATGTATGTATATACAAGGAGTGCTGAAAAGTTCCTAAACGTGGGTAAAAGAAAATGCAAGAGGATCAGTAAATTATGATTTTATTCAACATATTCCTATCTCAGATTCACACCCTTATAGCAGCGATATTTCAGTTTTTCTAATCCCGGTAGAAGAACTCGGAAGGTTGGGCTTCGAACCAGGCCTTTCGCGATATATTTACAGCCAGAAACTTTTCAGCACTCCTCGCGTATATATATAAAGGTAAGATCGAAGGATCAATATGTAGGAAATTAGTAAGCTTCGAACAGTTTGAAGAATAACTTTCAGAAACATTAGCGGTTTATTGATGTAGAAGGGTATAAATTTTTTCTCATATCGAAGTTCGATAAGTTGACAAAATTGCTTTATAACTTACCGTTAGCAGCTAGGGTTGCTGCGTATATATAAGGTATATAGTTCAATTTTTACACACACACATACGCATATACGCACGCACGTATTCACACATACACAAGCACATACATACATAATACATACATACATAATACATACATACACACACACATACATACATACATACATACATACATACATACATACATACATACATACATACATACATACATACATACATACTTGCGTATACACACACTTGCTGACGTATGTGCGTGTGGCACGCCTGAATATTTTGTTTCGGTAACAAGCAGAGTCTGATTAAGGAAATAGCTTCCTTCTGCCAATCTTTTTTAATTTGTGACAAAAATATATAACGATAGTTATATAGATTGATTCTATATGTGTGGATAGGTGTGTACATGGATGTATACCTATGCAAATGGAAATTGATGTGTGCGTACATGCATGTATGTATGTGTTTGTGTGCGGGAATGTGCGAGTGTGAGCGGGAGAGATAGAGAGAGAGAGAGTGAGGTAGACTATGATTCATTTGTATAAGTTGGTGAGATGAGTGTCGAATCTTAAGTGCCCAAGTGTATATATGTCTAGGAAGTTCAGCTTTGCTTTACGCATGATGTTTAAATGGAATGTCTTCGATTATGCAAGGGAGTTGCTTTCAATATTACTTCACACTGAATGAATACGAAATGAATACAGAAGTTATTTAACACTCAATGACAACACTTGGATGTCTTTATGAAGGAGAAATAGATTTTACGAGCCAGCACTCAGCTGTACCAAACAGAATTGCATTGCAGCATAAAATTAATTTTGTTGTCATCAGATGCAATACAATTAGAAACGGCGCTGCTATGCAAATTATCGAAGCATAAAGTTGAGCAAGAGTTTGTTTTCTTAAGCTATTTATGTTATCGTTGACCAACAGTTTTTGAGTTCAAATATTAACGGTGGCACTCGTGTTTTTTTTTTTGTTCTTTGTTTAGGATTTCGTGTATGTTCGATTACTACCATCGACACTGTCTCTCTTTCTTTCCCTTTCTATCTTCTCCTTTCTCTCTCTCTCTCTCTCTCTCTCTCTCTCTCTCTCTCTCTCTCCATACATACAGGCGTAAACGATCATGAACCTTCCATACTCTTTACTCTTTACCTTTTTACTTGTTTCAGTCATTTGACTGCGGCCATGCTGGAGCACCGCCTTTAGTCGAACAAATTGACTCCAGGACTAATTCTTTGTAAGCTTAGTATTTATTCTATCGGGCTATTTTGCCGAACCGCTAAGTGACGGGGACATAAACACACCAGCATCGGTTGTCAAGCAATGCTAGGGGGACACACGCAGACACACGAACATACACACACACACACACACATATATTTATACATATATACGACAGGCTTCTTTCAGTTTCCGCCCACCAAATCCACTCAAGGCTTTGATCGGCCTGAGGCTATACTAGAAGACACTTGCCCTAGGTGCCACGCAGTGGGACTGAACCCGGAACCATGTGGTTGGTAAGCAAGCTACTTCCCATACAGCCACTCTTGCGCCTGGACCTTCCGTTTTAAAATTCATGTCTTATTTGAGTAAACATACAACGGTTGCCCGTTTATTCTGATAGTCTTTTGCTTACCGTTGAGGCGCAGGGACCATTCAATCCCTCAGCAGGTTAGAATGGTTCACATAACATCAGTGAAGGCGCATGGCTCAGTGGTTAGAGCATGGGGTTCATAATCATGAGGTCGTGAGTTCGATTTCCAGATCGGATTGTGTGCTTTGTTCTTGAGCAAGACACTTTATTTCATGTTGCTCCAGTTCACTCAGCTGTAGAAATTACTTGTGACATCAATGGTGCCAAGCTGTATCGGTCCCTTTGCCTTTCCCTTGGATATCATCAGTGGAGTGGTGAGGGGACGCTGGTATGCATGGCCGACTGCTTTTCTTCCATAAACAACCGTGCCGGACTTGTGCCCTGGAGGAGAATCTTTTCTAGGTGCAATCCCATGGTCATTCATGATCGAAGCGGGTCTTTACCCCTTTTACATAACATTAGAGCCTGCCTACACACCAATGGATCTTTGTGAAGCATGTCTAACACTAACCCCCTTCTGCGTCCTATGCACGTTAACTACACGACCATCTTCTGCCATTTGATCCATAACTGAATCAAAGAGCAGAAGAAGGTCTCTTAAAAGGTCCCGTCACTCTGGGCTTGAGTAGTTCTGGAAGTAGTCATGACTAAGGAGTAACTTCATACTCCGCCAGACTACTGAACTCTTGATCAGGAGCTTCACTACTAAATGCATTTCAATGTCTTGCCCAGGACCAATCAATGATATATTGTAAATAAAATTTAAAAGAAATTCTCCCAGAATTCTCGGGGACAACAGGAGACGGTGATTGCATTGGTTCATGTAGTGTCAGATGAAAGTTAAAAAGTTAAAACTCCCCATGAACAGGAAACAAGAATGGACAAAAAAAATAAAGCCGATGTTCTCATACATGTTTTTTCACAGCTCGTTTAACTATAAAAACATGATTTTGTGTGTCTTCTCCAGCGACACAACCAACCGCCTGTACTGGATTTGAACATAAACCCGATGAACTGGAAGTAGAGAACCTTGTCCATTATTCAGCCGTCTTGTCTTTAATGTTCCAAGCTGGGCATTTTTACAGTTTTAAAAACTAAAAATTATCTTCAGGAAGTGTCTTTTTATATACCATCGGATTGAACAAACCCTGTGAATAAAAGTGAATGACGGAAACTGCGTGGAATCCTATCAGACGGACTATACCTTTAATTGAAAATTCTACCTTTTCACACACGGAGTTACGCTGATTCTAATTAATAACTATGTTGAGAGTATTTGGGTGTTTATATAATCGGGTCTGTGGAACACTCGGCAATTTACCCGTTAATTCAATGAACAGGTAGTCCAATGGGTCTGGCAACCGAAAACAAATCTTCGAAACCGACGTAGATCCATTTTATTCATGTCTGCGTGCGCGTGCGCGTGTGTGTGCATATGTCAGTATATATGTATGTGTGCGCATCTGTGTATGTACATATATTTTTTCTTCTTTACTACCCACAAGGGGCTAAACACAGAGGGGACAAACAAGGACAGACACACGGATTAAGTCGATTATATCGACCCCAGTGCGTAACTGGTACTTATTTAATCGACCCCGAAAGGATGAAAGGCAAAGTCGACCTCGGCGGAATTTGAACTCAGAACGTAGCAGCAGGCGAAATACCGCTCAAGCATTTCACCCGGCGTGCTAACGTTTCTGCCAGCTCGCCGCCTTTTGTGTATGTACATATATAAGCACAAACAATATTCCAATATTTCCATATGTAAAGAAGAGAAAGAACGGAGAAGTAGCAAAAAAACTCTGTAAACCAACGGGTAATTCATGGTAAATTTTCCCCTCCATGACCTTTTTTATTTTTACCCAAAATATCCTTACTCGAGTATTCCCTTATCACCCACGTATTTCACACAGATGTCCAAAAACTGGATATCTTCTCTGCCATACTCACCAGTTAGCAAAGCTCATGAGCCTTGCCCATCCATCGCGACTAGTCATTTTCAAAAAAAGGGGCCAGGAAAATGGCGTTCCCTTTCATCTATTTGTAATTGATGATTGCTTAGCAGTTACCAATGTTATTCGTTATTTCATTTACCAGTTCGTTGGATGTTATATGTTTTCATTGGTTGACTTCGCTATTATTTATCTACATTTCGGCTTTTATATCATGTTAGCCTCCGTTTAAAAAAAAATATATGTATATTATTTCTCATTGATCATTTTAGTAGTCTTTCTATATATGCTTGTCTACTGCGTAATCGCATTCTGTTTTCCATACTGTTTCATGTCTCACTAGGCAGTTAACTTGTGTATCCCTTATCTATCATCTGGTGCAGTAGTTTTCTTATATTTGCTTGTATATCATTTTCCAGATCTTGTTATCTTAAAGTTGATTTTATGAAAATGCTGATCAGTCTATCGTTTCCTATTGATCGATTCAGGATCGTTCAACTTGTACATTATATACACTAATCACATCCCGTTTTGCTAGCAATGCAGTATTTTGCTCAATTTTTCTACTTGTTCATTGCTTATGTAAACAAACATTCGAATCAGCCACCTTTGATTATAAATAACCTGGACAGCAACATTAGCTGAGATATCTCCACAGTGTGATCCGACTGTAAAAGTATCCGACGAAGCAACACATTGTTCGTCACGTGGCTACGCATCGATGGAAAGAGGTATCCCATTCGCGATCCACAACCGGATGATGATGAGTTTCTGCTTCTTCTCCAAAATTGTCTGAGCCTATAGAATATTTCGAAGTTTTCCCTAAGAGATTGGAGACTCAGGAGAGAGAACACATGAAAAAGAACCTCTATCAGCCCTGACCTGGTATTAAATAAAACAACAGCAACATTATAATATAATAATAGTTTCATATTCCGGTTACAAACTGACCAAAACCCAAAGTAAATAATACAGACTTCTATTGACAGTAAATGTCCAGCATTCTTGTTGGGTACTATGTGTGTTTGTGTGTGTGTATGTATGTATGTATGTATGTATGTATGTATGTATGTATGTATGTATGTATGTAGGTATGTATGTATGTATGTATGTATGTATGTATGTATGTTTGTTTACGTGTATCATTGTCTGTCTTATTGCTGTGTGAGTTCATAGCACATTCCTTAGAATATGTGTGTATGGATACATATGTGTATATACATACTTGCATATATATATATGCGTGTGAGTATGTATGTATCATACATATGTGTACTCATACATTCACATACACATGAGCTGAGTGTGTGTGTGTGTATGTGTGTGTTTGTGCGTGTGTGATAAAGTTCGTTTTTAAAGGATATGTCCAGCTTCTGCGTCCTTCAACGAGGTTCCTCCCTAATCCATCTTATACTCGGTCCCAAAATACCACATTTTTGTCATTCCAGTTTTCGATCTTTTTGTGTTTAGAAAAGAATTTTCACCGATTTGATTTTATCAGAGGAGCATGACATATAGCAGAATGTCGACATCTGTCTCGGCACCCCCTCTCTCCTTCACCCTCTACCTCCTCGTCTGTCTTTCTGTCTGTTTCACGCCTTCCCTCCTTCCCTCTTCTCTTCCCCTCCTCCTCTCTAATTTCTCTCTCTCTCTTTTCCTTATTTGATGACTATGTTAAAGGGTTTAGCTGGTATCTCTCCATCAACTTCAGTGTGTGATTGTGTATCATAGAGAAATATTTTTGCAGCCTTTCTTATTTGTCTGCACTCCGCCAACCCCTTGAAGCCATAATAACATGAGCAAACGAGGAATCCTCTACGTCAAGGGTTCTCAACCACATTTTTTTATCTATGGACCCCTTTAATTACTATTTTA
>NW_021830452.1:0-27500 GCF_006345805.1 Octopus sinensis | reverse complement strand
CCATACCATTCTCAGTGTAGTCCGAGGATTAAAATATAATAAACAATATCATCATTTTCTGATTGCATCTGACATTGATGAAAAAAAATGTCAGTTAAGAGAAAATAGAAATTTAGACGTTTATTATAAAAGCCTCTTGATAAAACTTGTATTTAAAATTGGAAAAACATTAAAACTGACATAGAAAAACTCCGAGGAAAACGTTATATTACTGATGAATATATTTTTTTTTTCCTTTTTTTCGTTTTTGAAAAATTGATGTAGCAATATGGAGGACAGTGTGGGGGTAAGGAAAAGTAGATGTTGACCTTAGTCATAAAGCCATGACGTATATAAATATAGTAACAGGTAAACTATCGTGTTGATAGTTCCAGGTATTGAAAGAGCCAGTTAGGGCTTCACTGCATTTCTGATTCAGCGACGAATAAGGGAGAGGAGCATCTCTGTAACTAGCTGTAAAACAAATTTCACAAGGAAATTTGTTTGGAATTTCAAAACCATTTTTGGATTTTCTCGTCGCTTATGCGCAATATAAACATAATATATGCATACAAACATATACATGATGATGATGATGATGATGATGATGATGATGATAATAATAATAATAATAAATATTATTACAAGTAACTGCAGAATATGTGGAGATGGACAAGAAACAATAAATCATATTATCTCTAGCTGCCCAGTCCTGGCTAAGAAGGAATATATTCACAGACATGACAGAGTTGGAACCTACATACATTGGAAGCTATGCCAACATTATGGAATAACAACAGAAAAAAGATGGTATAGGCACACACCAGAAAAGGTCACAGAAAACGAGAAAGCAACCATACTCTGGGATATGCCGATACACACAGATAGAGAAATTAAGGCCAACAGACCAGATATAGTTGTCAGAGATCATGAAGAAAAAAATGCTTTCTAATTGATGTATCAATACCGGCAGATGACAACGTGTCTCTAAAAGAAATGGAGAAACTCTCAAAATACAAAGACCTGGAAATAGAGGTAACTAGAATGTGGAATCTGAAAACAGAAACAATTCCTATCATAGTAGGTGCATTAGGCATGATAAAAAAATATTCAGACAAATACATAACAAAAACACCAGGACTTACAAACACATATAACATACAGAAAATTGCACTACTAGGCACTGCACACATCCTACGCAGAACCCTTTCCATACAATAACCATCAGAGCATCACAACAAATCACAGCACATACCCAAGGCACACAGAGCTGCGCTCGGTAGTGAAGTGAAAGCACGCTATAAAAATAAAACTACTGAATAATAATAATAATAATAATAATAATAATAATAATAATAATAATAATAATAATAATAATAATGATTATAAAAGTAATAATAATAATAACAATAATAATAATAATAATAATAATAATAATAATAATAATAATTCTTTCTATTATAGGCACAATGCCTGATGTTTTGGGGGGAAAGGGGACTAGACGATTGCATCGATCCCAGAATTTCACTGGTACTTAATTTATCGACCCCGAAAATATGAAGCGCAAAGTCAACACAAGCGGAATTTAAACTCAGAACGTAGCGGTAGGTGAAATACCTTTAAGCATTTTGCTTGGCGAGTTAACGATTGTACCAGTTACCGCCTTACATAATAATAATAATAATAATAATAATAATAATCCTTAGGTGGAATTTATAAGCATTATTAGTGGAAAGCGACCCTGCCTGAAGCCAAGATTGCGATTTAAGACTGTGTAAAGTCCTCATTAAAGGTCTGTGAAATGCGGGAGGATGACTGGGAGAGCAATGCTTGCCATTGCTACGGATGGAGGAAACAAGTTAAGGAGGGAGTCGATGCCTTTGAAAGAGCATGTATTCTTCATGAAGAATTTAATCGTGCTGCTCGAAATCACACTGCTAGTGTAATGAAAGGGGAGAGCTTGGTCGGCAATATTTACAGTCGTGTATGTTTGTCAAGAGCAGGGTTCGTTAGTCACCAACGGAGCCGCTACTGTAAGCTATAAGGCAGTCTTGATCGCAAAATATTCCTAAAAGTCAGTAATGGTTTTCCTCGGTCACGATTGGACGGCCATCACATATATACAAAATTTTAAAATGTTCTTTAAATTTATCCAAATTTTTGTATTTAATTTTTTTTTTAAAGTTATCATTATTTATTTATTTTTTTATTTACCTTATTACTATTAGGTTTTATTTTTATATATTTTTATATTTAAAAAATGTTTAAACTTTAAATTTTTGTAATTTTTTGATTTGCTTAAATTTTAATTTGTTAATTCTTTAATTTTAATTTTAATCCTTAATGTTTTAATGTTTTTATTCTTTTTAATTTAATTTAATTTAAAATTATATTTGGCCTTCAGTTTTATTTGGATTTGAAAATAATTTTATTTGATTTCACTTTATTTTGGCTTTAATTTCACATTTCTCCCTTTATCTCAATTCAGTATCCAACCTTTTCATCATAATATAATTTCTGTTGATTTTTCATTCAATTTTCGAATAGTTTCCGTCACTATATAAGAGTATTGTACAAAACCTAATGGATACTACAAAACTAATGGACCATACTGTAACAATCAAACTGGTGAAAATGATTCAGTAAGTGACAATTTGGGTAGACAAATGACCAAATATTAACGACTTAAGTCGACCATGTGAGTTAGTGGCCTAATATAAAATTTAAACACAATATTTGGATAGTATTTAACTTGTAGATCAAGGGTTCTCAACCAGGGTCTACGGACTTTAGTAATTACCATATAGACCAGACATATAAGGAAACTAAGTACAGGTTTAAGATTTTTGGCGGTTCACGCAACAAAATAGTAAATTGTTTACAAATAGTATTTTAAGGGCCCCTGAAAAAATTTTGCTTTAGCTGTATGTATTGGTAGGTGTTGCAAGAAACTGCTAGGGTTCTTTCTCTAACATTTTACATTGTTCAACGCTACATAAGTTAACGTATGAAAAACAAAATAGGAATTTTGAACGAATTTTCTATAAAAGCTAGTTTTTAAACATCGAATGGCTATGGGGGTTCACCAGAATAAAATAATAATCAAAGGGGTCCATAGATAAAAAAAAAATGGCTGAGAACCCTTGCTGTAGACAGTGTAAATGTTTTCGTGTGTGATGACGCAGTTACAAGCACTAATGTTTTTATGAATATCCCATCCTCAGTTTCAGTCATCCCCTGACCCCTTCTCTGTTGAAAACCTTCCCATTTCTATTCTCTTTTCCTTCCTCTCTTCCTTTCTTTCTCTTCATTTTAGTCCTTCCTTTCCAAACCTTGACTACTTTCCCCCTTTCTTCTTTATCTCTCTTTCAATTAATCATCTTATTCAATTACACTTATTCTTATTCTTTCTCTTCGTCCTCATCCTCATGTCCGTACCATTCCTTCGGTGTTCGATTTTGTTATAACCAGAAATGACTGACGAAAGCAGCATTACATTTCTAGATCGTTCAGTTTTTCTCAAACGACCAAGGGGCCGATTGAGTAAACCTATAATGACTACTGGAAACAGCTGTAAGTCAAATTTACTACAATAACGAAAAATATGTGATGACCATTATCTATGACTTGTCTTTCAATATGTGACCGCGTGTGTATCGTTGGCGATTTTCTTTCTCCGTCTTCCCTTCCTTCGACCTTTCCTTTTTCTATGTTTCTGACGAAGAGCTCCGCTCGAAACGTTGAATCCTCCTTCTGTCTTTCCTTTCCTGAGCGTCCAATAACACTATGCTTCTTCCACGTCCTCGCGTTGTTGTGTTTTCTCTTTCTTCATGTTTGGATTAACTATATATATATAGACACATATGTATGCATGTATATATATACATATATACATATACATATTCACACGCGCGTGTACACACACAGACGCGCGCACACACAGACACGCACACACATAGGATTACTTATGGAACAAACAGCTATAGATAACTGTGTTCTAACGACAGACAGCAGAGTTTTTTACCAACATGAATCTAAGCCACACGCATTTATGCGAGATCGTTTTTCCTGTACTTGCATTAACAGTTATGTTACCGATTGATTTTTCTGACCATTAGCATACAAGTCGATGGCTGGATAATATATATTATATGTCATACTTAATGTTAAAGAACTCCCAGGAACGCAATTTATTGCTTATCGTGTAAGTCACACTTCCTATTTTCGCTTCTTTTCAATTTAGATATTTATTCTGGAAATGGAATTTAGTGCAAGTCGGGATTTCAACTCCAGAGCAATGTTCAAAATGGAAAATAGTTTGGAAGATTCCTTAACGCGTACAAAAATATGCATTATTAAAAAAAAAAACGGTTATGAGGAAACAAAATCCTGAGAATGGGGAATACTAAACTGTAATTGTTCTTTGGTCTCAAATTTTGGCACAAGGCCAGCAGCTTTGTGAGAGGGGCTAAGTCGATTACATCGATCCAAGTACTCAACTGGTACTTAATTTATCGACCCCTGAAGGATGAAAGGCAAAGTCGACCTCGGCGGAATTTGAACTCAGAACTTAAAGACAGACGAAATGCCACTAAGTATTTTGCCTGGCGTGCTAACGATTCTGCCAGACTGCCGCCTTATATAATAATAATAATAATAATAATAATAATAATAATAATAATAATAATAATAATAATAATAATAATAATAATAATAATAATAATAATAATAATAATAATAATAATAATAATAATAAAGATAATAATAATTCTTTTCACAATTTGGTGGGGAGGGGACTAGTCAATTACATCGACCTCAGTATTTCACTGGTACTTAATTTATTGACCTATCTAAATGCCGGTCTGTCTGTTGTGTTTGCCTGCCTGCCAGCACTCAACTGGTAATTATTTTATCGCTCCCTGAAACGGATGAAAGGCAAAGTCGGCTCCAACAGAATTTGAACTCAGATCGTAGAGACAGACGCAATATATATATATATATATGTGTCTGTGCCTGTCCCCCACACCTATTTCTTTATTACCCACAAGGGGCTAAAAATAGAGGGGACAAACAAGGACAGACATAGGTATTATGTCGATTACATCGACCCCAGTGCGTAACTGGTACTTAATTTATCGACCCCGAAAGGATGAAAGGCAAAGTCGACCTCGGCGGAATTTGAACTCACAACGTAACAGCAGACGAAGTACCGCAAAGCATTTCGCCCGGTGTGCTAACGCTTCTGCTAGCTCGCCGCCAAAAAGTCCCCCACACCATCGCTTGAAAACCGTTGCTGGTATGTTTACGTCCCCGTAATCTAGCGGTTCAGCAAAAAGTCCTGGAGTCGATTTGTTAGACTAAAGGCGGTGCCCCAACATGGCTGCAGTCAAATGACTGAAACAAGTAAAAGAATATTTAATCATGAAAATATAATGGGACTTTTTTTTAAACATCCCATGATTAATGAGATCCAGCAGAATAAAATAAGAATGAAAGGGCTCCATAGCTAAACAATGTTTGAGAAACACTGCTTTAATCCTTAAACTCTAATCTTAAACCCCTAACTTTAATCCTTAAGCCTTAACTCTAACCCCTCGCGATTTTGTTTCTTTGTAACGTTTTTTATTAATGCATATTTTTTTGCATGTGCAGAGGAATCAACTCACCTTTTTCTTATTTTGAAGATAATTTCAGTATTTATCATTGGCTTGGAGTCTTATCTGTTCTGGAACATGTTTCATGCGGACGATATAAGTTTAAAGCACCATAATTTTATTTCTTCTTCTCCCCCACCTCTCTCACTACCTTTATCTATCTATCTATCTATCTATCTATCTATCTATCTATCTATCTATCTATCTATCTATCTATCTATCTATCTATCTATCTATCTCTTTCTCTATCTATATCTTATCTATCTATCTATCTATCTATCTATCTATCTATCTATCTATCTATCTATCTATCTATCTATCTATCTCTTTCTCTATCTATATCTTTATCTATCTATCTATCTATCTATCTATCTATCTATCTATCTATCTATCTATTCTATCTATCTATCTATCTATCTATCTATCTATCTATCTATCTATCTATCTATCTATCTCTTTCTCTATCTATATCTTTATCTATCTATCTATCTATCTATCTATCTATCTATCTATCTATCTATCTATCTATCTATCTATCTATCTATCTATCTATCTATCTATCTATCTATCTATCTATCTATCTATCTGTCTGTCTATGTATGTGTATGTGTGTATGTGTGTGAGTGAGCATGTAAATGTGTGCGTGAAAGAGAAAAAGCAGAGAAAGTAATTTAAGTAATTTAGTTGAGTATGTGTGTATATAATATATATATATATATATATATATATATATATATATATATATATATACATATATATATATATATATACATATATATATATATATATACACACATATATATATATTTAAATAATGCACAGAAAGATGCCGAGAACATGATTGTGTTGTCATTAAGACAAACGATGCGCGTTTGCTGATCTGTGAATATTTCCGGAATGCAGTCTCATAGCGGATGTTAAGGATACCAAGATATGCGCTATAAGCGACAAATATCTGGGCTATTCGGGGTATGGCTCAGAGGTAGGCTTCAAACAGAAAAATAAAAGAAAAAAGATAAATAGATGCTTCCGCCCTCACCGCAAGGGAAGATACATAAAAAAAAAAGAGAAAATGAAAGCGGACATTTGAAAGTAACCAAGCGTTAAATTTCAGTGTTGCATTTACAACTACCACCACTACTACAACATGTAGACACCACTACAACGACATATGCTGTTATCATCATCAAGATAAATGTGAACGAGTGCCGGCTTTTATGCGGTCGGTTGACTTGTTAAAAGTAGCAGCCAAATTTCCCTTGGACCATATCCCGTTTTGGGAGGAATGAACAAGGCATCTTAATGTACTTAGACATAATTCTGTAAAGAGATGATTACGGTTCAAGTGTCTTTAAGCATCTGATGAATCAGAACTCACCTGGGAGTAAAACAGCAGCAGCAGCAGCAGCGTTAGCAGCAGCATTAATGGCAGCAGCAGCAGCTGCAGCAGCAGTAACTGTCTCCAACAACACAAAAGTCGAGACAATTTTCTGGTTTCAAGTCCGCTGGGGTTCATAACTAAGAGTTTTCAATGTTCAGAGTTCTCGGCGGGGAAGTCACAGAGGTCATTTCACTTGCAAGAAATATGTGTGTGTATAAGTGTGTGTGCGTGTGTGTGTGTGTGGTGTGTGTGTGTGTGTGTGTGTGTGTGTGTGTGTGCGTGTGTGTGTGTGTGTGGTGTGTGTGTGTGTGAGTGAGTGTGCGTGTGCGAGAGAGAGAGAAACAGAGAGATTGAGAAAGTGAGTCTATGTGCGTGTGTGTACGTGTAAGACTGAATAAGAGCGTGTGCAAGTGTGTGTGTGTGTGAGTGTATGTGTGTACTTGTGCTTAGCTCGCTTGGTTTATAAACGGCCCCAGTAATCTTACAATTTAGTAAAGCGAGGTCTATGTACCAGACTTAAATGATGTACAGGGGTCTACGATATCCTTCAATGCTCCATGATGGTCGCAGTCCAATGAACGAAACAACCATAAGAGTAAAAGAGTACATATTATACCCACATACATCTACCTACCGACCTGTATGTATGTGGTGCAAAACTGAGTGTTACCAATTGGTTGATAACTGATGAAGAATCAGGGGACCTTCTGCGTTTGTTTCCCGTCTGGTTGTACACACAGTATATATTGCTTGTTTATTTACCACATTTTCTCCCCTTTATTGCGTATGTATGTGTTAGTACAAGAAATAAAAGTTCAAGAGATACAGGTATGTTGGGTGCAGCAACAGCAGCAGCAGCAGCAACAGCAGCAGCAGCAGCAGTAGTAGTAGTAGTAGTAGTAGTAGTAGTAGTAGCAGCAGCAGCACAGCAGCAGTAGTAGTAGTAGTAGTAGTAGTAGTAGTAGTAGTAGTAGTAGTAGTAGTAGTAGTAGTAGTAGTATTTCAGATTGTTCAGAGGTCGTTTAGTTAGCTCTTATCAATGTTATCCATGGATTTCTTGAAGCGGAAGTGCCAATGATCGCTTCATAAGTGTTTCCAGACGAAAATATGCATGTTTTTTTCTTCCCCTTCCTTCCTTCCTTCCTTCCTTTATTCCTTCCTTCCTTCCTCCTTTTCTTCCTTCCTTTTTTCTTTCCTTCTTTCTATTAAGTTCTCGTCTGGAGATATCAGAAATATAATAGTTTAAAACTAAATTATGAAAAATAGTCTCTCTCTCTCTCACTCTCTCTCTCTTTCTTTCTCTCTCTCTCTTTCTCTCTCTCTCTCTCTTTCTGTGTCTCTTTTTCTCTCTCTCTCTCTTTCTCTTTCCCTCTCTCCCTCTCTTTCACTATGTATACATATATGTGTGTGTATGTATGTATGTATGCATGTATGTATGTATATGTGTGTGAGTGAATGAGTGCATGTGAGTGAATGTGTGTGTGTGTGTGTGTGTGTGTATTTGTGTACATATGTATATACATCCACATCCTCAAGAGATAAATCAATATTCATCTTCATGTACATATCTGTATGTGAAACTGAGAAAATGCACAACAGTGGAAAATGGCGCTATTACAACGCTATTATTTCCATAACCAAGCTAAGAGCTAAAAATATACCCAGGTAGAAAACAGTTAGATAAACTAATATTAAAACCAATTACTAGTATATTAAAACCTCACTTTTACTGCACTGAATTTCTGAAAACGTATTAAAATCTCTGTTGTACAGTTACGAACGCATCATGGCTGGGTTTTTTTTTTTCTTTTTAATTTTAACAGCGAGAGAGAAAACTATTGACAACTCAACTATCAATATATCAACCTATCTTTCTTTCTACCTATCTTTTCAACATATCCACCTATAATATATTCACCAATCTATCTACCTGTAAAGTCACGTATGTAGTATGGTGGTGAAATGACCAGCTGAACAACTAATGGATTATTAACCGATAGTCTCTAAGATCAAATCCTTGCAGGTGTTTCATTTTTATTACTCGAAAATAGGGGACTGAATGGTTGATTCGCCTATGTTATTCAGGGAACAGTCATTTTTTTCTATTTAATTCAAATTTTTGTATTTAATATAAGTACATCACCAGCAATCTTGATTGAAGGATTTCATTCGATTACATCGAACACAGTACTTGTCTAGCTCTTTAGAATGGAGTATGTGCCGCCCGGGGTAGCCCTTTATCTTTCCTCCACAGCGGGGCCCCTAACACTCTACACAGACTTATGCAGCAAACCCAGATGTGCCGCCTCCTTAAAAGCGTCGTACAAGATGGACTGCTCCCCCGCCCCCTCTTCACCTACGCTATTGTTGCTCATACACACACACATACTTATGTACACACACTCATACACACACGCACGCGCGTACACGTACACACATACACACACAATCTTGGTAATGCTGGTACCACAAAACGCAACCGGTAAACTTTGTAAAATGGTTGGCAATAAGCTCCTACCGGGCGATGACTCAGACTGCGGTCACCGGTCCAACCATGCCACTATGAAAAGCGAATGTAAAAATGATAATGATGATCTCGATGTTACATACATACATGTATGCACACACGCACACATACACACGCACCCACACACACACAAACTTACACACACATATATTGTATTCTGCTTGTGGATCGATAGTAAAGTGCTGGGAACTCTTCAGGCTCTTTCATTCAGCTCACTTGTATATTGTATTCAGGTGTTTTCGCAGTTTTAAGGTTGTCCTTGACCACTCGTGATACTTTTGCATCATTAGTATAGCTATCGAGAGGAGCTGACTTAATGGCATGTTCGACTAAAAGGCGGTGCTCTAGCATGGACGCTGTCAAATGACTGAAACAAATAAAAGAATAATGGCTTCAAATTTTGGCACTAGGCCAGTAATTTCGAGGTAGGGGAGTAGACGATCACATCGACCCTAGTGTTCAACTGATATTTAATTTATCGACATCCGATAGAATGAAGCGCAATGTCGACCTCGGTGGAATTAGAACTCAGCACATAAAGACGAACGAAATGCCGCCAAGCATTTTGCTCGGCGTGCTAACCATTCTGCCAGCTCACCTATATGCATTAACTCAAACATATAACTCCTAATTCTTTTCTATTCTAGGCACAAGGACCGAAATTTGGGGGGAGAGGGCCAATCAATTAAATCGACCCCAGTATGCAACTGCTACGTAATTTGTCGATCCCGAAAGGATGAAAGGCAAAGTCGACCTCGGCGGAATTTGAACTCAGAACGTAATGGCAGACGAAATACGTATTTCTTTACTACCGCAAGGGACTACACACAGAGAGGACAAACAAGGACAGACAAACGGATTAAGTCGATTACATCGACCCCAGTGCCTTACTGGTACTTTATTTATCGACCCCGAAAGGATGAAAGGCAAAGTCGACCTCGGTGGAATTTGAACTCAGAACGTAATGGCAGACGAAATACGTATTTCTTTACTACCGCAAGGGACTACACACAGAGAGGACAAACAAGGACAGACAAACGGATTAAGTCGATTACATCGACCCCAGTGCCTTACTGGTACTTTATTTATCGACCCCGAAAGGATGAAAGGCAAAGTCGACCTCGGCGGAATTTGAACTCAGAAAGTAACGGCAGACGAAATACGTATTTCTTTACTACCGCAAGG
The DNA here is from genome assembly GCF_006345805.1 of Octopus sinensis. Taxonomy (NCBI): domain Eukaryota; kingdom Metazoa; phylum Mollusca; class Cephalopoda; order Octopoda; family Octopodidae; genus Octopus; species Octopus sinensis. Next base: position 16,774 of record NW_021830452.1, on the reverse strand, counting down.
GACTACACACAGAGAGGACAAACAAGGACAGACAAACGGATTAAGTCGATTACATCGACCCCAGTGCCTTACTGGTACTTTATTTATCGACCCCGAAAGGATGAAAGGCAAAGTCGACCTCGGTGGAATTTGAACTCAGAACGTAATGGCAGACGAAATACGTATTTCTTTACTACCGCAAGGGACTACACACAGAGAGGACAAACAAGGACAGACAAACGGATTAAGTCGATTACATCGACCCCAGTGCCTTACTGGTACTTTATTTATCGACCCCGAAAGGATGAAAGGCAAAGTCGACCTCGGCGGAATTTGAACTCAGAACGTAATGGCAGACGAAATACGTATTTCTTTACTACCGCAAGGGACTACACACAGAGAGGACAAACAAGGACAGACAAACGGATTAAGTCGATTACATCGACCCCAGTGCCTTACTGGTACTTTATTTATCGACCCCGAAAGGATGAAAGGCAAAGTCGACCTCGGCGGAATTTGAACTCAGAAAGTAACGGCAGACGAAATACGGCTGCGCATTTCGCCCGGCGTGCAAACGTTTCTGCCAGCTCGCCACTTTAACATATTACATCTAATTGCAACAATAAACATCACTTGCTGTTAAGTATGTGTTGTTAGCAAGGATCATAATAATATTATTTTTACATCCTCTAAGGCGGCGAGCTGACTGAAAATTTAGCACGCCGAGCGAAATGCTTTCGTCTGTCTACGTTCTGAGTTCAAATTCCGCCGAGGTCGACTTCGCTTTACATCCTTTCGGGGTCGATAAATTAAGTACCAGTTGCGCACTGGGGTCGATGTAATCGACTTAATCCGTTTGTCTGCCCTTGTTTGTTCCTATGTATGTATGTATAATGCCGGTATGATGTATGTACTTGTTTGAGATAGCAGAATCGGTTCTTTGAGCAAAAATTATTGCAGCAGCGGCTACGGCCGCGTCGGTGTGACTCGCGGGGAAGAAGAGGGTCCCCACCACGCCGCTCATGGCGGCGTCCCCGCTAGCTTTCTCGCAAACGGTGGTGCATCAGCATGGCCGCAGCTATGAGCTGAAACTACAGCAAAAAAAAAAAAGAAAAAGAAAACGTTATCTGGTTCCGTCTTGTTGCATCCGTTTGTATGGGAAACTTTTTTCTCTCGATTAGAAGATAAATGCAATACAAAGCAGAGTACAGGAGTCATCAAAAATCAACTTAAACCTTCAACAGCAGTGCTCCTGCTTGGCCGCAGCTCAATGACTGAAACTGCGGAAAGGCTAAATGAAAGCGATCAAACTAAACAAAACTATTTGGAAGACAATTAGCACTGCCAAAGGCGAGATCAACAAACATTGAAAGGTGTCATACTTTACACATTCAACATGAAACAAAGAAATAAATGACGAAGATTTTGCCTTCTCAAGCTGTTGACGTCACCAGAGTCACGTGGCGTAGGGCGTGGTTGTTTAAATTTCAGCTCAATAACAGAACGAACATGATTAAATATCGCTCTTTCACAATTTATAATGTGGTTCGATTGTCAAATGGCCATTGTTGGTTTATTGTCAGGTTTCTTTTTCTCGAGCAACTAAATTCTTATAAACATACGGCAACATACAGAAAGTCGTGATCGCTTGACAAACAACAGCCATCTTAATCACATTTTCCAACGTTCAACATTTGACGTAAATTTATGGGCTTCTCATGGATTTGTGCATTAGAACAGTTGGCATTTCAGACCATTCTGGAGTATCATTCTATCTTGTTTTCCTCCATATACGTACCTCGTCAAACAAAACTATGATCACGTGTGTTCTAAGCATAACAATTTTCAGACAAATGTATCTTGGACTAAATTTTTAATGTGCTCTTTAATATGTACTTTCGTATTTAAAGCAGAAGTTTTGTGTATATGATTCGATAGAGATTTTTGATAAATCGATCAATCACAAATAGGTCTCGATGAATCAATAATTTGCGTTAGACTGCTTTATATAACACACCGATGATGTCAGATGTTTATAAAATATTGGACAGGTATCAACAAAGCCAAGTGCCACACTGAGACTGAACCCAGAACCATGTGGTTGAGAAGCAAGCTTCTTACCGCACAGCCACGCGCATACTAGATAGATAGATAGATAGATAGATAGATAGATAGATAGATAGATAGATAGATAGATAGATAGATAGATAGATAGATAGACAGAAGTTTGCATATACGTATGTATGTATGTGTATTTTGAAGTCCCAGTCAACTTGATCGTCATTATAATTTTGACTCTCCGTATAAAGTCATCATATCTGTAAATATTTTATTGTTATTCTTAAATTTTATTTGAAATCTTAACTTTATTTCAACCCTCACATACCTACAGACACGCACACACACACACACACACACATACACACACACACATGTAGATTTATGTATATCTATCTTCATATAAGTAGAATATATGTGTGCTTTTTTAAGTATTAGTATTTATAAATATGTGCGTATATATATATCTGTGTGCACGATTGTGTATGAATGTGTTTATATATGTATAATGTGGTAGTGTATAGGTGTGTGCATGTGTGTGTGTGTACGCGCGTATCTGTGTGTATGTACGCATCTTCGACTATCAAGAATAATTCATTACCAAAGTAATAGTTTACAACAATGGCTTCTCAGTAGAGAATGGTGTATATTTGAGTTTTCTACAAAAAGTCTTAAGAAAAAGCGCATAAAAAGATAACCAAAACGGAAAAGAAAATATAATAATAATAATAAATTTGAAATCTAATGGCTGCCAAAGCATTGTAAAGAAATGTTGAAATGTTAAAATTAGTGAGATAATAAAAGTTAATAATAACATTTAATGCTATTAGCATAAGTAGTTTCCAGAATATTCTTGAAATAAAAATGAAAAAGAAACATCATGCAAATGTTTATTTGTTCTGTATTTCTGGTTTGGGAAATATAATGAATGGTGAGACGCTGTGATGTAGTGGCAGGAAGCATCAACCACCGGGTTGCGCAAGCGAGGATGAAATAATTTGGTATTCACTATTATTATATATTACCAAAGGAGGCGAGTTGGCAGTAACGTTAGCACGCCGGGCGAAATGCATAGCGGTATTTCGTCTGCCGTTACGTTCTGAGTTCAAATTCCACCGAGGTCGACTTTGCCTTTCATCCTTTCGGCGTTGATTAAATAAGTACCAGTTATGCACTGATGTAATCGACTTAATCCGTTTGTCTGTCCGTGTTTGTCCCCTCTATGAATATCCCCTTGTGGGCAGTATAGAAATATATATGCATATATATATGTGTGTAAATAACATTTACTGCTTTATATATATATATATATATATATATATATAATAAAATATTAGGGAATAAATCCAAACTTACAGGGAAAAATCAGATTTAGGATTAAATCCAATTTTATAGTATAAATATATTATATCATATATTAAATTACAGATAAAACCACTATTAGGCAAATCAAACAATGAAAAACATAAGCCAATACATAATATATATATGTATATATATATATATATATATATATGCGCGCGTGTGTGTGTTTCTTTGGAATTTAGTCGTTTTCCTTAGTAGAATTCAACCCTACCACTAACAAATTGGTAAGATTCTTTTCTTTAAGACAGTTCTCACGTTTTATGGTTACCTGGATTGGTTGATATATGCATGTGTTTGTGTGTGTGTGTGTGTGTGTCTGTATCTGTGTGTCTGTGCGTGTGTCTGTGTCTGTGTCTGTTTCTGTGTGTGTGCGTTCTGTGTGTGTGTGTGTGTGTGTATGTGTGTCTGTGTCTGTGTCTGTGTCTGTGTGTCGGTGTGTATCCCATATGTAAATGTGACAATGTGAATATCTTAACCCAGAAACCTCAAATGGTGAATTTCTGAAATGTTTTACAAATTTTCACAGTTACCTCGATTCAATTGTATTTCGAAAATGCAAATCAGTTTATTTTATTCTTTCATAAAGAACCCAAATACTTCTCGGCTCCATGTAGATTTTTAGTTACGTAACCCCGTGCACCTATGACAATAGAAAGCAATAAAAGTCTATTGCTTGGGTAAATGTTTCTTGCTTGAGCTGTAGTTTTCTCATCAATTTTTCTATAAATGTTCTTCGTTTCCTTAATCTTTGAATCATCTACTATTCAGCTGATCTCTACAACTGTGAATCACTTTTGCTCCCTGTCCTATAAGAATTATATATGGCCTGTTGTGTCTACACAGGTTTACTTATCACATTCGAATGTTCCACTTGTACTCTTTATTTCTAAATGTGTAGATACTTTCTGTTTCTCGTCTGCCTTTGGTATGACCAGTATTGTAAATCCTCTTGGCCTCAATCTCTTGTATTATGGCAACGTATGATAAGGCAATGCGACTTATTTTATCGACCCCGAAAAGATGAAAGGTAAAGTCGACCTCGGCTGAATTTGAACTCAGAACGTAAAGACAGATGAATTGCCGCTAAGTATTTTGCCCGGAGTGATACGGTTCAGCCAGCTCACTGCCTTACGAATTAGAAACATTCGCAGCTAGAGATAAACTTCTCTGTACTCATCGGTCTAGCTGCTAGAAATAACTTAACAGTCGGAACTAGAAATCGATAAAATGAGTACCAGAGATAAATATAACCAGGCAGTACAATCATTGATGTGATGAGCTACAAATCATTCACGCTGTTGCCTCGTCGTGGCCGCTGTTCAAATGGACTTGAATCACCAGAAATATATGAAGAATATTGAATATTCATGTCTATTTTGTCCAATCAATTTGTCCTTCTTATTTTTAAAGAGGCGGGTTGTGATTTGACTGTTATTTCTAGATATGGCTTAGTCTTCTTGTTGGCAAAGTAATGGGGAAGGATTAGATGGTGCAAAATTCGCCACCCCCATCCCATCCACTAAACTATTTAATTAATGCCGGTAAAACAATTAATGAAATATGGAATAGCTTATGTTTCATGTCTACTTCCGGACTATATGTGTATATAGGCATGCATCCGTCTGTATGTATGTATGTATGTATGTATGTATGTGCATGCGTATGATCGTTTGTGTATGTGCGCGTGTATATGAAGGAATGTATGTGTCAGTATGTGTGTGTATATAAATACGTATTCTTACATATGTGTGCATATGAATGTGTGTGAAGGGGGGTGTGTTGGTAATCAATATGCATGCGTGTTTGCTTATTTGTGTGTGTGTGTGTGTGTGTGTGTGTTTGATATAGAAATATTTGATTCTAGAGATTAGATTGGTTAATCAAATATATATGGAGCATATAATTCCACATTATATGTGTGTGTGCGTGAGTGTGTGTGTGCGCGCGCATGTGCCCGTGCGTGTGTGTGCATGTGGAAGTGTGTAAAGTGTGTATGTATATATACATGTATAAATCTGTACGCATATATATTCATATATATATCTATATATATATATATATATATATATATATATATATATATATATATACATATATTATATAATATATAATATATATATATATATATATATATATTATATACACATATACATATATATATGTAGGTGTGTACATCTATGTACACACATACGTATATATATTATACATATACATATATAAATATATATATATATATATATATATATTATATATATATATATATCATATATGCATGCATATTGGTTCACGTCATTTGTGTGGTCTTTCATGAGTGCTACTGGTAACATGCACTCTAGTACAACCTGTTGTAAGGTCAGGTCGTTGGCGACTAAACTGGCACCACCCCCCACTAGGTTTGCCTGGCGAGTAGGATTACTAAAATCCCACCAGGACTAAGAACGGGACCTGTTAATTGGAGGGATGAACTCAATGTAGATTCAATGGTTTAGCAGGATGACGCCGTGGGGAGCGAGGAAGGTGCGGGCGTGGTTCTAGGTGAAACTTACAGCTAGTGCAATAACCTCATGCACTGTTATTGCTGACGTTTTGTACGCAATGGTCAATGATGGTCTTCTCCGGTCACTAGTGGACAGCCATAAATAATATTATATATATATATATATATATAAAAACTTACCTGGAGAATATATATATCTGTAAATATAAAACCATCCGAATTTCTGAGTACTCATTTCTTCTAATATAAAATATCTGTACATCATCTCCAAACCTTCTAATACGCATATATATATATATATATATATAATATATATATATATATATATATATATATATATATATATCCATATATATACGAAGAGGGATATATGAGTAATATGCATATATTAAAAGATGTTTATTTACTTTACCGGTTTCACTCTTTGGAAAAAGATTGTCAAAAGTAACATGTAGAAGTTTGGTTGCGTTAATTCTTGGTATGTATATGTGTATTTGTGTATGTATGCGTGTGTGCATACAAAATGTATAATTATATAAATATAACTATAATAAGGGCACTAATAAGTAGTGCCACATCCTGGAAATAGACGCCAAATGGCTTTAAGAACTACATTATTTACTCCATTAGCTATTTCAGTGAACAAAGATTTTATTTAAAAAGGGGTTTAACCGTAGATCCATTTCTAGTTTAGAGATGTAAATGACTTTACCGACATCAGTATAGCATAACACATTGTACATAATTATAAACATTTATACATACCCATACGAATAACGTATAATGTTCATATTTATATACATGCTAAATCTAATTCATTCACCTCTACCACCTGCGTATACGACCAAAAATAATACCGGAGTCAATATATTGATATATACACGTATATTTACATATATGTACATACTTATATATATATATATATATATATATATATAGATACAAATTGAGATAGGGGTCCGAAGAGGCCTTGTGATATTTTTTTGTAAATGTCTCATTTATATCTATATATTGACCAACCATAAAGGGCTAATATTGGTAAAATGAGACATACTTATCGACATGGCCGAAACAGGTGTAAGATCTAATTTATACTTATATTTATATTTACTTGTATTTATATTCTCTTTTATATATATTCTACTTATTATACAACATTACTCTTTTATGTACACTTTTTTATGTACACATCCTTTATGTACACTGATTTGTTCTGCTTTTTATATTTAACCCTACAATCTCTTATGTGGTGGTTTAATAAAGTATGTGATTGAGTATCATCTGGTAATTGATATTGATTTAGATTATTTCTCCATTTTCTTATCTTGTCTTGTATATATATATATATCTATATATATATATATTATATATTATATATATATAATATACCATATATATATATTAACCCACATTGTCAAGCCCAAACTTCTGCTCTATCCAAAGTAACAGAGAGTTCTTCAGGATGCCCAGATACTCCTTTGTGCCGATCTCAAGCCAGACTTAGTGAAGTGTGGTTCCTTAACACTTCCATCACTCGCCACGGCCCCAAATACCATCACAGTGGCAGGATTCTTAGTCTCAAATACAGTGGGAGCGTTAGAAGGGTTGTATGCAATCACTCGAGAATATCTGCGATTCACCTCAGCGTCGACAAGAGAAATTCTTCTCATCCACAAACACGAGAGTTTTTCCTGCATCTTGATGCTTGATGAATGCGAAAAGCTTTAGGCATCTCTCGGCTCTGATTGCTTTGGCTTCGGCTGTCATCGAACATAGCTAGTGATGCCAAGGTTCCTACTCACACCTCTGGACATCGTGGAAAGGGACACACTGCGTTTCTTTGCGAGAGTCATCATAGATCTGGATGGGTTGGCTTCAATCGAACGTTTGAGGCCAGCGAGGAACTTTGGATTGCGCCTGGAATCACTTCGAGTCTTGTGTTCTTTTCCATCAATTTTCCTCTCTTCTTTAAATTGTTTATACCCATGATAAATTGTTGCATTTGGAAGTTTCGTCAACTTAACAATTTTACTGGTAGTGTGTCACAAACATATTTTAACTAACCTAAATTTTACTTATGCCAAAACACTGTTTGGCGATATATATATGTATATATACAGAGAGAGAGACAGACAGACAGACGGAAATGCAGACAGAAAGGCAGACAGAGACAGACAGAGACAGACAGACAGACAGACAGACAGACAGACAGACAGACAGACAGACAGAGAGGGTGTATATCTAATGTCATTTGGCTGCAATTTCCTGGTACGGCGCCAACCAGGATGAAGGTATTTTCTGTTCCTTCACATGAAGTCAATTAACGAGAGAAAAATCGGTGGACACATTAACAACAGCACGTAACACACACATACTGCATTAACTTCCATTTATTTTTCGGAAATAACCAAAACTAACGGTCGAGTCAAATTTTCGTTGAATGAGGACTATCTCTTGTTCCTTAAAAGAATATTGGTCCAAATTTGAGGGAAACCTATAGCCGAGTCTAAGGACCTTTCATGTTAAGTTTGAACGTGATTGGTTTTTCTGGTTTTCGAGTCCATTGGTAACAAACAGACCAGTAAACAAGTAATTTTATATATATATAAATATTCAATTTTTAATTATTTATCGTCCCATATATAAACTGTTCTACGAGTATCAGCTAAGAAATGACGGCCATATGGCGTCTGGTTAATTCAATTCTGATCTCACATCACAAACGGAGATAAATTGCGACGGTGCTACGTCAACTTGCAAAGAAGCCAACATAAACTAGTTAGAAAAAAGAAAAAAATCTGTAAACACTCTTCTCAGATATTTGTTCGAACTGAACGGGAAATTGCTAATAATAATAATAATAATAATAATGATAATAATAATAATAATAATAATAATAATAATAATAATAATAATAATAATAATTACAATAATAATATATAATAATAATAATAATAATATAATAATAATAATTACAATAATAATAATAATAATAATTACAATAATAAAATAATAATAATAATAATAATATAATGATACATAATAATAATAATATAATAATAATAATTACAATAATAATAATAATAATTGATAATAATAATAATAATAATAATAATAATAATAATAATTACAATAATAATAATAATAATAATTACAATAATAATAATAATAATAATAATAATAATAATAATAATAATAATAATAATGATAATAATAACAATAATAATAATAATGATAATAACAATAATAATAATAATTAATAATAATAATAATAATAATAATAATATAATAATATAATAATAATAATAATAATAATAATAATAATAATAATAATAATAATAACAATAATAATAATAACATAATAATTAATAATAATAATTAATAATACTGATGATATGAGGAGATGATGATGATGATGATGATGATGTGGTGGTGGGGGTGGTGTGGTGGTGGGGATGGTGGGGGATGATGGTGGTGGTGGTGATGGTGGTGGTGGTGGTGATATTTGTTTGTAATTTCGATATCAGAAGGCTTTTTATTTTTAATGATTTCTTTTAATTTTTAATAATGATTTCAACAGCAATAATACCAAAATCTGTTTTCCACAACAAAAATAAATACGAAAATAAAAAGCAACAAAATTAGTTTCTTTTAGCAGAGAAGCAATTAGATACACCGTTGAGAATTCACTTGCGCTCATGACATGGTACCATTATTTGTATTTTAGTTGGGGGTGGTATGGCTTGACGGTTTCTTTATTGAACTAAATTTTCTTTTTCTTTTTTTTTTGCTGACGTATACGCGTTGGTACCAAGAAACCCCTTAAAATCCAGCATTTAACCCCCTATATTTCTTTCTGTCTCGTTCGATTACAACCCTAGTTGTAATCGAATCTTTGCCTTTTATCCTTTCAGGGTCGATAAATCAAATACCAGTTGCGTAGTGGGGTCGATCTAATCGACTGGCTCCCTTCCCCAAAATTTCGGGCCTCATGCCTAGAGTAGAAAAGAATATTATTTATGATTTTGATTGTATTTTGTTAATCTATTGAGATTGATTTAATCTAAAGGCTTAAAATTTGCCCCTTTAACGTTTCCTCACCACTTTAGCAGATTTCATATTCAAAGAATAAGGAGGATGCAGTCGATAAATACGGCGCATTATTCGACTGTGCAAACGAGGAAGCCCGTATGAGGTGCTTCCACCTACTGGAAATAGAAGATACTTTTGTGATAATCCTGTCCCTTAATTTCACACATTGTGTATCTAGAGTTGTATTATCTAATGTGTCCTTTTATTTTAAGACAGAAGACAGTGTTTTAAGGGGAGATGGATTTGGTTATTATTTCTAGCAGATAAAGTGACCACGTTGAGATTACAGTATTGTATTATCGACATACTTTATTGTTGTTTAGACCCAGGTCAACATTATCTGAAGGGACCTATGATTGCAGACATTCCTTTTGTGACCATCCCACTTTTTTTTATTTACTTAGGTATAACGTATCTAAACTACAATGTGTCCTTTATTAAAGACTGCGGCGTGTCTTTGAGAAAAAACTGGTTAATATTTCTAGCAAATGGACATACCACATATAGGTAGACTCATTGACTTTGTACAGCTTCTAATCAGGTCTATTTCAGCAAACCTATGAAAAAGGCATACAATTTAGGGTTTGTTGAGGTAACTAACCTATCAATTTCCGATAAAAATGTGAGGAAAATTCGGAAAACGAAAGCAAAAATATTAGCAAATTAACAACGATGGCATATTAATTATGATTCGAATTGGATTAAATTTTGCTGACTAATCAATTAAACTCTTGATCAATAACATTCCGAGTTTTGTCCTTGTTACTTTGGGACGACAGAGGAATTATTCCCAACGCTCCTCTTTCCCCGAGTTTCTTGATCATTAGACAAAATTTCACAGCTTTTCAATCTGCCTTTGATGTAATAATGTCTGTATAATATACGCATTTCTTTACAACCCACAAGGGGCTAAACATACAGGGGACAAACAAGGACAGACAAACGGATTGAGTCGATTATATCGACCCCAGTGCGTAACTGGTACTTATTTAATCGACCCCGAAAGGATGAAAGGCAAAGTCGACCTCGGCGGAATTTGAACACAGAACGTAGCGGCGGACGAAATACCACAAAGCATTTCGCCCGGCGCGCTAACGTTTCTGCCAGCTCGTATACAATATACGGCCACACAGTTTTATTGTTAACGCATTTTTACGTACAGCATACAGCAAACAGATAGACGACTGAACTACAATGACTAAACCATCATTGCCATGTTTAGACATTTAAAGCATTATTTCCATTGACGAAACAAATATTTCTTGCTGCTTCCATTTCTGAGGATCCCCTTTTGAATTCACACAACGTGCCATGTCCGATATGGGTTTTGATTTTACTTCATTTTAAAAAGGTAAAATCGATACGGATTTAACCACCAAGGCATAAAATTTTCTTTCCAACCTGATACATATACGACAGGCTTCTAAATAGTTTCTGTCCACTAAATCCACGAATAAGGCATTAATCGTTCCGAGGCCACGGTAGAAGACACTTGCGCGTCACCGAAATTGAAACAACATGATTGCGAAACGAACTTCTTAACTATGAAGCTATGCCTGTGTAGTTTTCTCCCTGTAGAGGAAAATATGGTAAGTGTCTGGAAATGAGTTGAAATGTTCGGTGAAATTATCAAAGAAATTATACACATCACACGATTCTAATTCAAAGAATCAAGAATTTCACAATGAAACAAAATATTATCTCGTAGATTACAAGATCTGATTAGAAAACCAGTCAGAGAAGTGCCACTAGGTCAAAATGCCAAACTCTGCCAAAGTATATATATCTACCTTATATTTTAAGGCAGATGAGATTATTTTGGAAATGGAATCCGTGAAATATTTCGTACAATCTGTCTTGATGTGTTAGATGACTTAAACGAGCGATAGCAAATTGTTACATTACGTTACAGAATTGTTTCGGCTTTCTTAAAGGTAGAAAAGGTAATTTATACAAAGTTTGTCACGGACCATAACACACCCGTCAGGTTCACTTACAACTACAGGTGGAGTTGCTGAAAGTGTTTATAAAAACGATCTTCATGGCATTCTTCAAGTCTTCAACAAGTAGACTGGTATCTTGGTAACCATTCCTACTTCATCGTGCTCAACAGAGCGCGGTTTCAGCGGCTGTAGTTGAATGGAGATATATCTAAAGTATACAATGGATCGAATACAGTCAAACAGTACAACAATATTTAGTATTGAACGACCGGATAGCAACATGGCTATCGGCAAAAATGTTGACCAAATAATCGATATTTTTTTTCTCTTTGCTATTAAAAACGCAGCAATATTTCTTTTGAGTTGCATATTCTGTGATTTCTATTGTGTATTGTCGATTGAAAAACATTTTCTATCATCTGAATAAAATTTCGGGTTAATCAGCTTCCGTGTACTTCCTTACTCATGGACACCATAGCAATCTTTTTTATATGAGTGATGTGAACCGGATTAGTTAGTCGTGCGCCCAATGAACTATCAAGTTGACAGTGTGTTTGTGTTGTGTGGACGCCCCCAGACGATGAAGTAGGCTAGCCCAATACGTAGATATAGAGAGAGAAGTCTAGACGTCAGGAGAGAAGTCGACGAGTAGAGTTCAGTTGAGTAGTGGTCATCCGAACGTGCGACATAACTGTTATATTTAATGGACGACCTGACAGAGTTTATATACTGGGAATTACACATTCACATATGTGTGTGTGTGTGCATGTGTGTGTGTGTGTGTGTGTGTGTGTGTGTGTGTGTGTGTGTGTGTGTGCGTGTGCGTGCGTGCGTGTGTGATGGGACTCACCAACTGTTGAGGATGTTAGGCTGGCAATCATAAAGTTGGGAAGACGATTCCGGGCGTTTATCATTAACTAAGGCGCCTCGTTTCACATTGCTTTATTTTGCTCAGCTGTCAATAAATAAGAAGCCAAGGGCTGATGAATCTCTCTCCGCTTTCAGCAATCACATTCTCGACATATGGCTGGGTGAAGAGGAAGGAGCAGTCGGAAGTTCGTCTGTGTCTGCTCATGGCAATATTAATCACCAAAAATAATTAGAGAATGCATAGCACAAGATGCAAAGTCATACTCACTTCTGAATGAGAAATCAGCTTATATGTATGTATGTATGTATGTATGTATGTATGTATGTATGTATGTATGTATGTATTTATGTATGTATGTATGTATGTATGTATGCATGCATGTATGTATGTATGTATGTATGCATGTATGTATGTATGTATGTATGTATGTGTGTATGTATGCATGTATGTATGTGTGTATGTATGTATGTATGTATGTATGTATGTATGTATGTATGTATGTGTGTATGCATGCATGTATGTATGTGTGTATGTAGGTATGTATGTATGTATGTATCTATGTATGAATGAATGTATGAATGTATGTATGCATGTATCCATGTATGCATTATGTATGTGTATACTCTTACTCTTTACTCTTTTACTTGTTTCAGTCATTTGACTGCGGCCATGCTGGAGCACCGCCTTTAATCGAGCAACTCGACCCCGGGACTTATTCTTTTGTACGCCCAGTACTTATTCTATCGGTCTTCTTCGCCGAACCGCCAAGTAACGGGGACATAAACACACCAGCATCGGTTGTCAAGCAATGCTAGGGGACAAACACAGACACATAAACACACACACGCACACATATATATATTAACATATATACGACGGGCTTCTTTCAGTTCCGTCTACCAAATCCACTCACAGGCTTTGGTCGGCCCGAGGCTATAGTAAAGACACTTGCCCAAGGTGCCACGCAGTGGGCTGAACCGGAACATTGTGGTTGGTAGACAAGCTACTTACCACACAGCCACTCCTGCGCCTATGTATATGTATGTAATTATGTTTTTATGTATGAATACGTACAGATTTGTATGTTCTGTTTTATATATGTCTTCTCATGCATATCTAGACATGCTCATATATACTTAAATGATAAACTTCTGAATTTTTACAGTTCCAGTGATGGATTGGATTTGTCGTCATCGAATCATCTCTCTCCTTTCTGGTTTTGAGAAGCCTATTTTATCAAGATTAGCTTTTAGGTAGTGTGTTACGTATACCAGTATCCCAATGACTCCAAGTATAAACCTGAACTTGTAATCTGGATAGAGTAACTGCAAATTTCTCAGTAGTTTAGCGTAGGTATTTTCTTTTTCGTTAATCTTTAGCTTTATGTTAACATCCACTGAGCAGCTGAATTCCAAAACTTTACACAGTTTCTCTTCTATATCCCAAATCATTATGTCAGGTCTATTGTGCTTACATTTTTATTGAGGTTTTCACTGGAACATTGCACCAGTACTCCTTATTATGAGTGGCTATGGCTTCAACTGTACTGTGGGCTCTTATTTCTTTGTCCTATAGATTATCCTTCCGGCAGATGTCGCTATACACTGCTCTAGCAGCTACAACACCATGTCTCATCGGTAGATAAATTTTGTGATGACATTTTCGGGCAACTGCTTATGTATGAATGCATGCATGTATGTATGTATGTATGTATGTATGTATGTATGTATGTATGTATGTATGTATGTATGTATGTATGTATGTATGCATGCATTTGTGGGCGCGCGTGCGTGTGCTTGTTGTTATAATGTAGTTAAACCAAAAGCGTAATCATATTTCGAAATCATTTATTACGTACCCTTCAGATTTAGGTTAATATATTATAGGAAAAATGCATCTATTCTATAAACCTTCCTCAGTTTAAACATTTCAAAATATCAATATCAATATCAATACACACACACACACACACACACACACATATATATATATATATATATATATATATAGTGTGTATCATTTAGGACTGATGCAACATCGATAGCAGTAACCGAATGTTGAAATAAAACGGCAGAAAATTTCCCTCGTCAGCAGTTTCTTTCCCTGGTCACATTTAACGACTTCCTGTGAAATAGATCACATAACAGCTTCTATACAGGATTTCGAAAATAATTTTTTAAAAATCTCATTTATTTTTTCCATTTGTTTATTTGTATATTTATTCATAATTTATTTATTTCATGCTTTATTTACTTTTTTTATACGAGTAATTGAAATTTTCTTATTAAGTTTAATGCTTCGCTTTCTTCATTTTTACATGCAAATATATGCATATATATATATATATATATATATATATATATATATATATATATATATATATATATGCATATATAATATACACACATATATATATATATACATATATATATATACACACATATATTATATACTCTATTATATATACACATATATATGCACATGTACACTCACACACACACAATATATATATACTCATATTATATATACACTATATAATGCACATGTACACTCACACACCACACATATATATAACATATATACATATATATGCATATATATACATATATATGTAATATATATGTATGTATATATACATATATATATATGTGTGTGTGTGTGTGTATGGGTATGTGTATGTATGCATATATATATATATATATATAATATATAAATATATATATATATATATATATATATATATTTGCAAGCCTACATACATAGATACATGTATACATAGATATGTGTGTGTGCGAGTATGTGTTTTGCATACGAGCGTGTTCGTACAAGTACTTGCGCGCGCGCGCGCGTGTGTGTGTGCGTGTGTGTGTGCGTTTGTGTGTGCGTGTGTGTGTGTGTGTGTTTCAAATCTTCCCTCCAGATTGATTTCCAGTATAACATTTCATTACTTTGCAATAATGTTTCCTGCTTTCTCCATCTTCCACTTTAAACCAACATGCACATGTACACACAGGTACACACACACACACACTTGCGATTACACACCACACGCACACTCGTACTCTCACACAACTCACACACACATACGCTTATAGATACACACACACACACATGTACACATATGGATAAAAACATACATTAACGCACAAACGTTTGTATATATATTGTCACACACAAACACTTACAAAAATGCATGAACATGGATATTTGGTCACATGCATTTATATACACATGCAATAGACTCAAATACACACACACACACCACACACACACACACACACAAATGCCGTAACGGATCTTTTCTGTTTGCTTCACAGTTTTCAATTCTTTTAATTTTGTTCGACTCCTTTCCAAATTTATAGTTTTGATGTAGTTCTGTATGGTAATTATGGAAATGAAATTCATTTTTTTGCCATAAATTAATAAATAAAAAAAGTTAATGGCTTTTAAACTTTTTAAATTTGGTGTAATTTTAGCCAATCGTAAGCCACAAACATGTTGGAGCCTGTTTCCACAGTAACAAGCTAAGGTATAGTCTGCTTGCCGCTGCACAGCTGTTGATTACTACAGCTACGTTCGTGAATAAGAAGATCCGCTCCGCTCCGCGACCCAGAGCAGATTGGAAGTCTTGGGAACATTGTTGCAATAGACGAAACCGTCTTCTGAAGGTGTAAATATAACTGAGGAAGGGTCCTGCCTCAGCTCTGGGTTTTCGGAGAAGTGTTCTGCGAAACCAGACTTGTTTTCCTTTATGTCAGAATTGCGGCGGAATGCAAACGTCAGTCGATTCTTCCAGGAATCACAATTTTTCAGTGACTAATGGAGGGTCTGCGCTAGCATTCCTGAAATTGATGGTATAATTTTCGAGATCGAACACAGTGAACCACAGCACTGAATTCATTAACTCGAAAGATAGTACTCACATGCAAGAAGGGGATAGCTCATGGACCTCTGTAAAACGAAGTCTTA
>NW_021830451.1:50000-55000 GCF_006345805.1 Octopus sinensis | reverse complement strand
TCTGGAGATCTGGTCCGAACCAGACTCTGAGCACTTTCACCGGACCCTACGTCTAGTGACTGAAATCGCTGCCAGTCGACTTGCCTCTCCAGGAACCTAGTTGTAGACCTATTGACTTGTCCTGGTTATGAGAACTACTGTGCATTCCTGGTATTCTTTCAGTATAGTGTCGATCTTTACTATGTCCGAAGAGTCCGACAGTGACGTCGTCCGCGTATGCAAACATAGATCTGCTAAGACATAGTTCCAGCGGGATACCCCTCAAAACCTCCACACTTCGCAGCAAGGGTTCTAACGCTAAAAATATAAAAGTAGGGAGAGGAGATATCTTTGGTGTACCAAGCGTTCGATACTGAAATGTTCTGAGAGGTGGCCATTCATTTTGACAACCGAGCAGATGTTATTATATATTATGTTGATTCAGCCTCTGAAGACAGGACCTAAACCAACAGCATTTAGGACAGACACCAGATGGTCTACCATGTCAACAGCTTTAAGCTGGTTCAAATTTACCAGTGCTCCTCCAAAGCCCGATCTATTCCCGACCCGTTCTACGATGTATCGCACAAGGTAGAGATTGTCGTGGATAGATCTACCGGATATTGCACAAGATTGTGAATCCCCGACTCTACTACCAACAACTAGCGACAGCCTCTTGGCGAGCGCCTTAGGTAAATTCTTTAACTCAGTGTTAAATAGAGTTACGGGGCTGAAGTTTTCAATCACATCCCCCTTGTTCGGATCCTTTCCCAGCAGCGTCACCACTCTCCAGCTCACACGACTGGGAATGCTTCCTCTGTGTTCGCCAGGAGCAGTAGACAGCTGCTAAAACTGGACAAAACAAGTCAGATATGAGGGCATATAATTCACAGGGCAGACCATCCACTCATGGCAGTTTGCGCGCCCCACAGCGGTCCAGTACATCGTCCACTTCCTCCACTGAAATCAGCTTCTTGCATCACTCGATAGGGTCGTCATACCCTCGAGGTAAGCCTCAAAACTCGCTGTGTCGAGAATGCCACTCCTCGAAAACAAGTCGGTGAAACGCTGCCGGAACACTGACCTCATTTCTTTGGAATTGTAGTGCACATGGCCACTGCGGTCCGTCAATAATAATAATAATAATAATAATAATAATAATAATATAATAATAATAATAATAATAAAACAGGGAAAATTCAAATCAATTAACATGGCCGATGAATTGTATTGCAATGTGTAAAATGCGAGAATCTATTTCTATTCAACATATCAATATATACATATTTATATATATATTTGGTTTATATTATTATTATTATTATTATTGTTATTATTATTATTATTATTATTATTATTATTATTATTATTATTATTATTATTATTATTCATATTATTATTATTAACACATGAACTTAATATAAAATAAACTGATACACAAGAACACACAATAATATAGTCATAATATAATACACTACAATCTAATAATATATGTTATTAATAATTTTGTTTGATATTTAATTGAATGAGAAGTGAATCTGTCACATTTTACAGTCAGAACACGCCATTCACAAGCATCTCTAGTGATTTCGAATTCATCCGCTTAACATTTCTTTCTCGTGTCATTCTTTCGTTCCTTCGTTCATATCAGGCTTTCTATCCACTTGTGTTTTCTGTCTACGTTCATCAGGAATAAGACACTGACAAAAAGAAATTTTCCAGAGATATTCATCTCTTCCTTACACACCACAGTGTGAGGGCATCTATATACATATATACATACATACACCACACACACACACACACACACACACACACACACCACACACATATATACAATATATATATATATATATATATATATATATATATATAATATATACACGCATATAAAAACAAATACATACACACATAATGTCTTTAAAAGGTTATGGTATTAGATTTATTCTTCCATTACGATCGTCTCAATAACACGTAGTTCAGAAAAAATGGTGCTTCGATATAAATATTAATGATTGAGTAGTATTGGTTTCGAATTTTAGCAAGTGGCCAGCAATTTCAGGGAGGGGTAACTCGATTGAATCGACCCCCCAGGGCTCAATTCGTTCTTATTTTATCATTTTATTTCAAGCTTTCTTGCCAATAAAGAGCCGCTTTTTAACCTATTTCAAGGCTCCTTCATTGGAATTTCAATAACATCAACAGGGTATTTTTGTATGTATTTCTTTACTGCCCACAAGGGGCTAAACATAGAGGGGACAAACAAGGACAGACAAAGGAATTAAGTCGATTACATCGACTCCAGTGGGAAACTGGTACTTTATTTGTCGACCCCGAAAGGATGAAAGGCAAAGTCGACCTCGGCGGAATTCGAACTCAGACGAAATACGACAGACGAAATACGGCTACGCATTCCGCCCGGCGTGCTAACGTTTCTGCCAGCTCGCCGCCCTATTTTTGTATGTACGTACCTATGTATGTATGTTTGTATGTATGTATGTATGTAAGTATGTATGTATGCATGTATGTATGTATGTATTATGTATGTGTAAATTTATGTATGTATATGCGTAGATTTGTATGATTAGCTTTATGTACCTATTTTCATGCATATTGTTGCATATCTAGATATGCTCATAACTAAAGGATAGACTTACTCTTTACTCTTTTACTTGTTTCAGTCATTTGACTGCGGCCATGCTGGAGCACCGCCTTTAATCGAGCAACTCGACCCCGGGACTTATTCTTTTGTAAGCCCAGTACTTATTCTATCAGTCTCTTTTGCCGAACAGCTAAGTAACGGGGACATAAACACACCAGCATCGGTTGTCAAGCAATGCTAGGGGGACAAACACAGACACACAAACACACACACGCATATATACATATACATATATACGACGGGCTTCTTTCAGTTTCCGTCTACCAAATACACTCACAAGACTTTGGTCGGCTCGAGGCTACAGTAGAAGACACTTGCCCAAGGTGCCACTGAACCCGGAACCATGTGGTTGGTAAACAAGCTACTTACCACACAGCCACTCCCGGAAAATTTTGCCGATTTTTGCTGCCCATTGACGGACACGCCAGCCTATCATTTTGAATATCCAGAAACAGCTGTAAGACTTCAAATTCACTTTACCTGAATTAAATTTTATTATTATATTATTATATGATCGAACGCCACGCATCCTTTTCCATGTAAGTTTTATCTTAATAATTACGATGCGCACACTTATTTTATGTGTTTTCAGTCCATCTCCCTCTCTTGTTCTTCCTTTCTGTTTTTCTCTCCCACCCTTTCCCTTTTCTTCTCCTCTCCCCTTCACCGTTCCCCCTTCTCTCTCTCTCTCTCTCTCATTTTTTTTCCTTCCTTCACTCTCTCGTTGCTCACACGTGACTAACGACCATTCTTTCTTCCACTTCCTTCCTACAGACAAGACGTGATTTTATCTGTCTCTTCTCAAAGCTCGTTTTTCCACCGTTCAGCTCTTCACATCGTCTTGGCTTAACAGCCCTCACTCTTTGTTTTTACTGCTTTATTCTCACTGTCCTGTTTTTGTTATCACTTTCACCCTCCGTAAAAATCACAAATTTTATTTAATTTGCTTTGCGGGAAGGACTGTTTTAACGAAGTCGCGTTTTGTCCTTATTTTCGAAACGCGGAGTAGATAAAACAACTGATGAAGAGAACGTTCTCTACGTTGTATGTCTCGTTTCTCTGTTTGTTTGTTTTTTTTTGTTCGGAAAAAGTTCATTTTCTATGTTCTTGGTTTTTATAAACTAAGTACCTATTTGACCTCCAGTTATGGATACATTCACAAGCGGCTGAGTGAATAAAACACGAGTCAATCAACGACACTCTTGTATAGCCCCAGTGCACCTATTGCCCCACCGGCTATAGACTCCAGATCCGTCAATGGACACCAGATAGTGAAGGGAAGACAGATAGACAGGCAAAGAGATACACACACATACGTATAAGTATGTATGTATGTGTGAGAGAGACCATCTTTATCATTGTGTGTATTCCCCACTCTGCTTCTACCCTCGACATATTTTCTTTTACTTGTGACCTCATAATTTATCTTCATGTCGAAAGTCATCAATATAATAAGGATCCGTCATTTTAACGAGTAAGGAGCTCGATTGATTCCTTAAATCATTCAATGTGGTGCTCCTGTATGGCCGTAGTGTAATATGTGAAACAAGAAAGAGTATAAAGGAATAAGGGAATAAAAGGACATGCGCTGTTTCAAATGAAATGACTGTCGTATATGAAACCAAAAGTATATATATTTTTCATTAATATATTAAGCAATATGTGGTGTGTCGTTTTTATGTTTTGTTTTCATATTTTCACTCTGTTGCTTCACAGGAATTTTGTACAAGTCATAATGCGGTATACCAGAGAGGAAAGTGTTGGTCGAAAAACTGTCAGTGATTGTAGAGAATGCAACAAATGGAAAAAATAAAGGATTTAAGTGAATTCCTTGAAGCAGAGGCAGGTTTCATAACACTTTAGAGGTGTCAAAATGCTATTCAAAGTTTACGTGACAGATTTCAAATTTTTATTGACAATTGGGGCTCGTATGTTGACGTATAAAATATCTATCTATTGTTCGAATTGTTAATATTTTTCTACAAGACTAGTTTTCAAATGTGGTTCCTTTATACATATATACATACACACACACACGCACGCACGCACGCACACGCACACACACACACACACACACACACACACACACACACACACACACACACACACATATATGTATGTATGTACGTATATTTCTGAATCACTCTGTATATAAACACACCCATAGACACGCATAATACAGGTACGTATGTATGCATATATGTGTGTATGTATGCATGTATGTATGTATGCATGTATGTATGTATGTATGTATCCTCTATTTTCTAATTATTATAAATCTTTCACTGAGGAGAGAGCCTGTTTAAAATAAAGATACAAACTCCATCTTTGGGAAGTAGTTAACACAGGCAAATTCACA
>NW_021830451.1:42500-45000 GCF_006345805.1 Octopus sinensis | reverse complement strand
TCACTGCGGTGGCACTTTGGGCTAGTGTCTTCTACTATGACCTCAGGCCGACTAAAGCCTTGTGAGTGGATTTGGTAGACGGAAACCTGAAAGAAGGCCGTTGTATATATGTGTGTTGTATATATATATATATATATATATATATATATATATATATATATATATATATATATATATATATATATATATATATGTATGTGTTTGTGTGTCTGTTGTTTGGTCGCCCCGACATCGCTTGACGACCGATGCTGGTGTTTTTACGTCCCTGTAACTAGCGGTTCGGGAAAAGAGACCGATAGAGTAAGTACTAGGTACTAGACTTACAAAAATTAAAGTCTTGGGGTCGATTTGCCCGACTAAAACGGTAGTACTCCAGCATGGCCGCAATCAAAATAACTGAAACAAGTAAAAGAATAAAATTGTTGCCATAGTAACGGACCTAAAGCATGCAGAATCAACCTGCTTGGCAGAGATTGACCTTGATCTCTGCCGTGCATGCGCACTAAGATTTAACGTTATATCTCATTTCCGCTGTTTACAGCAAAGCCTGGAAGGAAGGTGTGTCGCGTTTGATCGTCTCATTGATCATGGCAGGGAAAGTTGTGATGGCGATACCTGCTCAAAGGCCTATGCACAGTTGCAGAGAGTGTATGCAGAGGAATTTATGAGCCGCACACAAGTGTACAAATGTTTCAGCCGTTTCCAAGATGGCCGACAAAATGCCGGTATTGATGAACGTTCAGGGAGACCTGCAACCAACAGAACTGAGAAAACCATCTATGTGCATGCAGCTGTAAGAGGAAATCTTGAGTCGTCAGAGAAGGTGCAGATTGGTTACGGTTCAACTAAGTCCATTATTACTAAAGATTTGGGTATGAGGTGCGTGTTTGTCAAGATTGTGCCAAAACTGCTTTTAGCAGACCAAAAAGACAATCGGGCTTCAGTTGTACAGGATTTTATTTGGATCGGGAACGATGAAAAATTTTGTAAACTTTGAGCAGGTATCACCACGCTTTTGGCAAAATGTGATGTAGATTATCTGTTCAACTTCTGTCATGGTCAAAGCCACGATCAAACGTTACACACCTTCCTTCCAAGCACTGTTGTAAACGGTGGAAATGAGCTAGAACTATAAAACTTAGTGTGCATGCACAGCAGCGTTAATGGTCAATCTGTACCAGGCGACTTTACTTCTGTGTGCTTTAGCTTCGTTACTATAGCAACAGTCCGGACATTTACTGATCAGACCACGCGTATGTATATATATATATATATATATATATAGCAATTAAGGACAACTTCTTAATAAGGAATCTTAATAAGAAATTATCGGGTAGATAGCGTGAAAAACCTCATAAGAGAATAATTTCGAAAATAATTTTTTTTCTCATTGAATATTAATTTATATATAGAGGGGGCATATTATACTAGATGCCACACGCTAAGAGGGACAAAAAGTCATTTCTACCAAAAATTTTACTAATCCCACCGAATG
This sequence comes from Octopus sinensis, assembly GCF_006345805.1. NCBI lineage: Eukaryota > Metazoa > Mollusca > Cephalopoda > Octopoda > Octopodidae > Octopus > Octopus sinensis. Next base: position 43,505 of record NW_021830451.1, on the reverse strand, counting down.
CAATCTTTCAAAGCAAGACATTTAAGAATATAGACTTGTATCACCTGTGATTTCGTACTTCTGTACTCTTCAGCAAGCCTGAACGTATCATAAATAAACGATCCTGTCCCATCGAAGCCAAGCAGCTAACTGTTCACGTCAACGAAGCACATGGGGGAGTTTACATATATTACATCCGGTAAATGGCAGGCTTCTTCGAATTGCATTTCGGATAGGAAAAGTTTTTTCGGAAAAAATTATTTAGCAATTAAGGACAACTTCTTAATAAGGAATCTTAATAAAAATAATCGGGTAGATAGCGTGAAAAACCTCATAAGAGAAAAATTTCGAAAATAATTTTTTCTCATTGAACATATTAATTTATATATAGAGGGCATTATTATACATAGATGCCACACGCTAAGAGGGACAAAAAGTCATTTCTACCAAAAATTTTACTAATCCCACCGAATGCAATCTTTCAAAGCAAGACATTTAAGAAATATAGACTTGTATCACCTGTGATTTCGTACTTCTGTACTCTTCAGCAAGCCTGAACGTATCATAAATAAACGATCCTGTCCCATCGAAGCCAAGCAGCTAACTGTTCAACGTCAACGAAGCACATGGGGGAGTTTACATATATTACATCCGGTAAATGGCAGGCTTCTTCGAATTGCATTTCGGATAGGAAAAGTTTTTTCGGAATAAAATTATTTAGCAATTAAGGACAACTTCTTAATAAGGAATCTTAATAAGAAATTATCGGGTAGATAGCGTGAAAAACCTCATAAGAGAAAAATTTCGAAAATAATTTTTTTTCTCATTGAACATATTAATTTATATATAGAGGGCATTATTATACATAGATGCCACACGCTAAGAGGGACAAAAAGTCATTTCTACCAAAAATTTTACTAATCCCACCGAATGCAATCTTTCAAAGCAAGACATTTAAGAAATATAGACTTGTATCACCTGTGATTTCGTACTTCTGTACTCTTCAGCAAGCCTGAACGTATCATA
>NW_021830451.1:27500-30000 GCF_006345805.1 Octopus sinensis | reverse complement strand
AAATCATGCTAGGTATCAATTAGCAAGCTACGATATATTGTTTCTAGAAACACAGTCAACACCACTACCGCATACTGCTAATACATTCCATAACTTTGTTGCTTTCTAAATTCACAGATACAGGCCTGTAATGTTTTTACATCTGCTCTGCTTTCTCCCATATAGATAGGACACGTATCCTCTTTCAAGTTTCAGGGTATTTTATCATATTGTAGAAAGATTTCCGAAAGTAACTGAAATCGTTTTACTAGGGCTGTTTCGCATATCTTTGTAGGGATTGTTTTGAAAACAACATGAACATCATTATACAGAGTTTGTCTCTGATAGCTATTACATCCGATTCTTTTCCTGTTATACGGGTTACTAGTTGCAAGTTCTCCCCGTACGGTTATATTTCTAAGATATTTCGTCATGTGTACCAGAGTGATGGCAAACATAATATAGAATAGTTCATTAAGTATTTCAATAAACTCTTTTACTCTTTTACTTGTTTCAGTCATTTGACTGCGGCCATGCTGGAGCACCGCCTTTAATCGAGCAACTTGACCCCGGGACTTATTCTTTGTAAGCCCAGTACTTATTCTATCGGTGTTCCGTCTACCAAATCCACTCACAAGACTTTGGTCGGCCCGAGGCTATAGTAGAAGACACGCAGTGGGACTGAACCCGGAACCATGTGGTTGGTAAACAAGTTACTTACCACACAGCCGACGTTCAACAAACGAGTGGTACATGCCCTTCAACCAACGGCCCTATTTTGTGATGGAAAGACATCTACTTGATTATGTGATCTTTTGCAAAACTACAGAAATATTTGGGGTTTTTTTCTATAGGTTTTATTTCTTAAGTTTTAATTAACATGCAGTATTTTCATTTTCAATGTCAATGGCATACATTACAAAACCAGCTGCTTTCTCTTTCGTTTATTTGTTTATTTAAACACTAAAACTATTTCCTTCTTCGCCTAAAAATACTTCCCTCTCTTGGGGACGATAAGTTTCTGAAAGCCGTCTTTATGTCCTCATTAAGATATATTTAATCACGTTATTTTCATTACTGAGACGAATTTGTTCTCTTTTATACTGTTCTCTTGAATGCAATGGTTTTGAAGCCAGTTCTTAGAAATTTCTCAACTAGTGCTAGGAAGTCTTATAGTAACAGAGCCTTGTCACGCATTTTACGTGGTACCGAGCTACATATGCATATGCCCTTGGCTCGTGTATTGTTAATTCTCCAGTGTTATAATCAGAAAAGGATGGTGGAGTCATGTTAACAACGTGAATGGTTTCTGCGTTATTAGTGAAGCAGTGACCAAATGCAATGTTGGGCTTTATTGAACAGTAAACCGTTTGTTCCAGTTACAAGCGTACTCCCGAAGTAGGTAAAGACTCAAATTCATTGTGATATTGCAGTGTGGAGACTGGCACTGATATTCTGGATGAAGTTGGTTAATACTTAGATTTTGCTGGAACGAATCTTTCCCTCATGATACTGAGCAGCACAACCTCATGCAGGCATTTGATTTACGCCTTCGCGTTGAGTCTGAAGCTGTGTGCGAATTATCTGTCGGCAAATTGTCTGTCGGCGATTTTTCTGTCGACGAATTGTCTGCATTCAGATTATCATTTTCTGATCATCTACTAGTCTGTTAGTTAGTCTAACACTTTACTTAGTACCGTTACTAGTTCCATATACAGAGCATAGGCAGGAAAATAGGAGAAAATAAACAGGAGTTTGAATTTTCGTTCCTACGTACGTTTCGTCGTTGAAGTTAAATGAAACTAACAATTGGATATTTCAAGTGCATTTTGATATGTAACCGCGACGGCTCACCAGGGGAACGCATTATTGCGTTCAATTACAAAATCTAATATAGGAAACAATGTTTTATACTTGTGTTCATTTTAATCATCTTCTCTCTCTCAATATGATTATATATATATATATATATTATATATATTATATATATATATATATTGAATGATACTCCTCGGGTGTCGAAGTCATAAAGAAATTAATGGGCAGCTGATGATGGAAGTATGTTAAATTGTTGGCTTAGCTGTTTTCGTATATGTGGAATAGTATTATAACGCGTCATTTTGATATATATACATAGGTATATATATGTATATATATATATATATATATTATATATATAATATATATATATATATATATTATATATATAATATATATATATATATATAAACATGTATATATGTTGTGTATCTGTTTGTGTGTCAGTGTTTGTTCCCCCACCCCACCCGCAATATCGCTTGACAACCAATGCTGGTGTGTTTGCCACCCCGTAACTTACCGCTAGAGACCGATACAATAAGTTTTAGCCTTAAAAAGAATAAGTACTGGGCTCCTGGGCTCCAGCATGACTGCAGTCAAATGAACTAAAACAAGTAAAAGAGTAACAGAATATGATAAAGAAGCATTTATTTATCTATGCAGACGGAGATATAAGTGCTTGTGCTAATAAATATATATATAT
>NW_021830451.1:0-22500 GCF_006345805.1 Octopus sinensis | reverse complement strand
GTCTGTATATATATATACATGAATACACACACGCACACACACACTCGCGCGCGCACACACATATATACTTTATTGATAAAGCTGCAAAAACTGTTACTTAGAGTTTCACGTTCCCATCCGTCCGACGGATATCTTGACAGACTTCGACGCGACGTTCTTTCTGCTCAGTGGTCAGTAGGCGGGCGTCAAACTTAGCAGTGACACGCCGCATGTCCAATTCAGATGGTATCATTGCCTGCACGGACCCATACAACTAACCAACAACATCAGCAATGTCGTTGATTTCCTCCAACGATCCTCATGCACAAGCTGATAATTTTTATCCACATTTCCAGGAGTAACGTCCTTAGCAGGTCTTGCAGATTGCTCAACGTCTTCCAGGGAAGATCTTTTGAAGCGCTCGTGCCACTCGGAACAATGCATACAACCCATTGCATCATCGCCGTAAGCTTGCCGAAGCATGTTGAGTGTCTCCGTAGCAGACTTCCCAAGTAAAACGCACACTTTCGCGTTGGCTCTTTGTTTCAAATTCACGCTCACGACAAAATCAGACTACATCATAGACGTCATCATAAAAACAAAAGTTTCACAACTTGCGAAGTAAATACAGCGATGTTATTTGCCACAATGCCCCATGAAGCTCACTGCTAGCCCTCACTGCGCACGCAGCCGTGTGCTGCTATCTATTGGCGTGCTACAGAACTAGTCCAGAAATGTTTGATACCACCTCATATATTTAGTGAAATGCATGTGTGTGTGTGTGTGTGTGTGTGTGTGTGTTCATTCTTTTATTCTTTTAGCAGTTTAAGTCATTTTGACAGCAGCCGTGCTGGCGCACCACTTCTAGTCGAACAGCGGTGCAGATACCGCGACTCGTAATCACGGAGGTGTGTGTTTGAGTCTCATAGCCGGCTGCCAAAGCTTTTTTCTGCAAAATAGGGGTAGCTTATCCTGTCCAGGCTATATTATTAGCATTATCCTGCATTTGAGAATTTAAAATCACTTCTTTAACTTTCTAAGACATCTCAACGCTTCTAAAGCAAACTTCGTTTGTTTGTTTACGTTCATCGTAATTTGAATATATATATATATATATATATATATATATATGTGTTTGTGTGTATACGTTTTTATGTACGTACGGACATCTCCGATATGCTTATCAGTGAGGAAACTGACGAAACTGTGTTTTCAAACAGAAGAAACGTAAGATTTTTGTTGCACCGAAACTGCACAGAGAATTTCTTTCTCTCTCTTTCTCTCTTTCTCTATTTCTCTCTCTCTCTCCCTCTCCCTCTCTCTCTCTCTCTCTCTCTTTCTCTCTCTCTCTCCTCATCTCAAAATAAGTGATGCTGTGATTTTGTTGCAAACATGTACTGAATGACATTATTTGTCACAAAAATGTGATATTAGATAACACAGCAAATAAAATAATGCCAGATGAGTTTACTCCGTTTAATTAACTATTTCTGTAACGAATCCAATTTCATCTTCACCACTTGAGACTTTGTTAAAACAGTGAACTGGTAGAATTACTCTCCTATTTGTCTCTACGTTGTGAGTTTAAAATCTACTATCATATATACTGCACTATCATATATACTGCATAGCAATTCGCCAAAGAAGAACGATACAAAAAGTACGAGCCTTAATAATCTTAGATTATTTCGGGGTCAAAGAAATAAGGACCAGTTGAGCACTGGGTTCGATGGAAACATCTAGCCCACCACCACAACCACTAAAGAAAAAACCCATTTCAGACCTTAAAGAAACCAGCCCCGCTTGATAACCGGTGTCGGTGTGTTTTCCTGCTTGTAATCTAGTCTTTCACCAAGTGGAAAACACAAATTACATACCAATGTTTAAAATATGTATTCGTGTCGACTTGTTCGTCAGAAAAGATCTTTCAAAGGCGTTGCCCCAACATCGCCTCATTTCAATGTTTGAAATAATAATGTATAAAATAAGAAGTTGTAAGGGACGTAATGGATTAAGTTAAGGTTAATATAGAAACAATGGCTGACTGTATTTAATATATAAACTGTCGTTTCAGCTAAATGTTTTAATAAACAATGTCGTACGGATATCTCTACCCGGCCACTCTGATAGAACAACTTAAGTATCACGAAAAGGGATAGGAAATTATAAACAGTTCGTAAGAAAACACAAGCAGGATCATGTTTTTTCTCTGTAGATGCGGGTTATATGATAATATAGATATAGCCTCCTTAGCAGATATTCACATTGACATGTAGAAGGAACATATGGGAATAATTTGTGTCACAAATTTGAACTGTATTACACTATATTACACTATATTACCTCTTCCCGGTCGGGCTATTCGCTAGAAATACCAGACGTGTCATCATAAAAATTATATCATACTTTGAAGGTGGCTCTGGTGTTGCACACATGATCGCCTGGTCTTGGTTTCGACTTCTGTAGTGGGCGGCATGTTGTGTCTTAAGCAAAGTGCTTTGTTTCACGTTGCTTAAGTTGTTTTTGGAGACCGACATGTCAACGGATTTTCTGCGTGTCGTAGAAGGCAAACCAAACAGGTTGACACAGAATTTGCATTCAGACCCCATGTAACCCTCGCCAACAACGCCCATCTAAAACAGACCCACGTGCTTGAGTGTTGTCGCCGGACAAAATGCTCAGTGGCATTTTGAACGTCTTTGCGTTCTGAGTTTAGATTCTGCCGAGGTCGATTTTGGTTTCATACTTCGGGGTGGATAAAATAAATACCTGTTGTATATTGGGGTCGATGCAACTGAATTATTCCATCCTTCGAAATTGCTGGTTTTGTACCAAAATTTAAAACCATTATTATGATTATTATTAATATTATTATTATTATTATTATTATTATTATTATTATTATTATTATTATTATTATTATTATTATTATTATTATCATTATTATTTTTATTATCATAATGATCATCAACATGATCATCATTATTATTAATATCATCATCAAGATAGCAAGCTGGCAGAATTGTTAGCCCACTGAACAAGGTGCTTAGATTTATTTCGTCCGTCATTATCTTCTGAGATCAAATCCCGCCGAGGTCGACTTTGCATTTCATCCTTTCGGGGTCGTCGAAATACGAATCATTTATGCACTAATGTTGAGGTGATCGGCAATATCACTCCCAGCAAATTTCAAGTCCTGTACCCTATAATTGGAAGAGTTATTATTACTATTATCTGAATGCAATTTATTACCAATACTGTTACCAGTCGGGAATGGTGGCAAAGACACTAACGTGCTGATCAGTAATTAATTTTTCTTAATTAAAGAGCGAGTTCAAATCCCTCGAGTCAGATTTGACCTAGCGTTTTATCCCATCGCTGCTCTGCAGTAAATATTTACTATATTCAGTTCAATAGACTACAGCCGCTCCAACAAATCATTTTCGCGTGCAAGTACAGATTGTTATTCAAAAGGAATTTATCCACGGTCAGGCTGTCATGACCTTACTGAAATACAGCAAAACCGAAATAACGTAGTGAGTAGAGACAACAACATCAGGACCTTTCACTCAGTATATAAGGTTTCAGGGTAAACAAAATAAATCTGATATAAGTATTTGCTGGAATCCCTTTGAAAATTTTTCGTTTCGCGATGGGTCAACGTAGTACTGAAAAATATTTATCTAACATATTCATGGACGTAATGCGATTGTGTGGTTCAGAAATTTATTTAGCAATTCAGATACTCAGTTCGATCCCACTCTGTGGTGTCTTCGGGACAAAACTTCGGGTAGATCAATACGTTGGGAGTAAAATCGGGCTGACGAAAATTGTTTACAAGCCTGTCTGATGGATTGTTCATGGAAACCAGCAGTACAGCCTGACCCGAGAATTGTATAAAGGGTTCATGTGACTGTGGTATACTCAGCTACCTATGCATTAAGTTAACGAACCTGGTAATCGGAGATTATGACTGTAATCCATTATTAACTGCAGTAAGCAACACTTCTGAAACTAGATGTTTTAAAAACTTCGAGAAGTCCCTAGACAAACAGCCGCCGTTCAGTTTCTTTACCATGGCGTAAATCCGACAAAAAAGAGAAACCCTGAAGCAAAGTACACAGAGAATATTCCCAAAAGATACGATAACAGTTATTTCCTATAGTCAGGTCAACTACAACGAAATAGGATAAATATGTCTTGTAGAACGAAAGAATCTCATACCTCAGAGAGTTCAAGAAATATATCAGTCTTAGTTTTCTGATAGTGTTCTTTTATTCGGTCAGGTTATAACTAACTAGACTACTTTGTATGTGAAAAATCGAAAAAATATATACATATATGGATCTGACGGTATGCCATAAAACTAAATCCTTTACGGGTGGGAAACCTAAGATAATCCCATAAACCGGCCTTCTCGATTTTTAATATATATATATATATATATATATATATATATATATATTGATAAAACGGTAAGATAACAAAAGAAAGAAAGAGACCTCAATATTATGTAAATACAGGAAATTTATCTATACAATAATATGTTACATTACTCGATAGTCAAGATAAAACTCTGAGTTTCAGATGCCGAAGTGGAAATCCACAACACCATCTCTTCGGTTATCTGGCTATTTGAAAACGTAATGAAAAAGAAAAAAAGAATAAAAAGCGTGTTCAAATAGCCAGATAACCGAAGAGATGGTGTTGTGGATTTCCACTTCGGCATCTGAAACTCAGAGTTTTATCTTAACTATCGAGTAATGTAACATATTATTGTATATATATATATATATATATATATATATATATATATATATAATATATATATATATATATGTATATATATATATACATATGTATGTATGTATATAAATTAGGCACTGGTTTAGCAATGTATCCCTAAAAAGAAAAACTATAATTGTCATTAAACATGACTGAGGATGTTAGAACACCTACAATGCTAGAAATAAGTGCTAAAGCATTCTGCTGCAGCAGTTAACGCACGTAATTGTATACAATAAATACTGACAGTGACCGTAAACGGCCTAAAGTAGAAATTGTGATATCCCTATACCGTGGACAGTTTCGGCTTTAAGGCAGAAACCTCTTCCGTAGCGTCAGCTCAACTCAGTAGATTTTACACATGATCACCACCAGTATATGAATGAATGGATCAAAACAGTTTAAATCAAATTCGTAAATTCATTGGTACTCTTGATTTTCAAGAGTGATGCTAGTCGTCAGCATTACGTCAGGGAAAATGGCTGACGACTAGCAAAGAGTTTTGATCCGTACATGTAGCTCCCAATAAATTGGTTGAGTGCTCTTCTTTCGTTTGTCCACTCACTCGTATATATATATATATATATATATATATATATATATATATATATATATACACATTCTGTGTTTGTTGGTTAACAAGGCTACCAATAGTTTCATACGGTGTTGAACACTTACTGTCATTTGATATCAACGTAAATAAACATATACATGTATGCGTGCGCGCGCATGTTTGTGTATATCTGTGTGCATCTGTATGTGTGGGTTTATACATATCTATGTATGTATGTATACCCATATCACTCCTGGAATCTTGTATGTTTACATCGCAAATTTCAAGCCCTTCCTTCTCCCAGCTACCATTTAGTGTCAATTTACGTATTGTTCTCTGTTCCTCGGGACTTCTCTATGTGTGTCTAGTTCTAACAACGAAATAAAAGTGCTAGCAAATAATTCTCTACATGTTGCTTACTCTACGAGAAATGGTACCCAATCCGCCATACAACCACCCTCTTAACATCTTAGAATATTAAACATACATGGCTGCTTCTCTTTATCTCTGGATAAATGATATAACCGTCAAGGTTAGAACATCATAATAAAGTCGAATTGTTAATCAGTGTCGGGCTGGGCATTAAATGACAAAAACAAGCACAGCCGCTATGGCAATAACGAAACGAAATATCTACAAGTATAACATTAATCTGCTAGAAATGGCAGTCACATCTCAATAAACGTATATGCAGCTATTTCAAAGGTTGAGATAAGGGAAAGAAAAGGATGTATGTGCTGTGCCTAAATAAAAGATTGGATCGTCAGGACTGGATTATATTTGTTTCAGTTTTCTTTTCAAATTATAGCTGGGAAGGTCGCTACAAATACAGAATGAAAAGAAAACAAAAAGGCAAGACTAAAAGAAAATTACCCAAGAATGACAACAACGAGATGAATCATGTGTATGGTAAAAGTATCTTTGTTTGGATTCTTACCAGTGTAGTCTGCTGCTTAATGTATCGAACACGAGTGGAATGAAAAGTGAAAACCCGCCATGTTGAAATTTCAACCCAGATTGTAGAGAGGCTGGGAACTAAATACTAAAAGACATTTATTTATTTAGACACTTTACCAATTCTGCCCCACCACCTACTTACTGTTTGTAATAACAACAACAACGTCACCAATAGCTATTTCCTCCTTCAAACATATCCTAGAAACATAGTTCTCACCTCGAATATCGTTAGACAAACACTTAAAGGGTAGGTGTATGCAGCCAATGTTTATAGATGAAACGCTCTAGTAGACGCTCCGCAGTTCCAGAAATAGGAATAAAATACACATTAATGTAATGAGAAACACACTATGTCACTTAACCGCCATTCCTTTTTCTTTAGTTTTTGTTTTATTTTTATTTTTATTTGTGTGTGTTTTTAGCAAATATAAATGGCATTTTTCGACTTTCTGACATATATTCCTTACGTTTAAATACTGCTTGTCCAACATTAGTGACGCATGTCAAATGAAATGGCTTCTACAAAGAATAGAAACCGAATCGACACCTCCAGCCGCAGTTAATGGTGGATTATTTTTTCTCATTTTTTTAAATTTCATTGTTTCTTTCTTCTTTTTATTGTATCGCTTCCTTCATATCCTCTTCTCCCCCCCTCTCTCTCTTCCTCTCTATCTACCTCTCACCGTTTCCCATCCTTTCACTCACCTTCTCCGTCTCTCTCTTTTCCGTATGTCTTTCTCCCACTTCTCTCTTTCTTTCTGATTTTTCATTGTTTCTTTCTGTCTTTCTTATCTAAAATACAGAGATAGGATCTCTGTAAAATCTACGACTGTTTTGTTGTCTTTCATCAATATGTTCAAATGTTCTGTTCACTAACTACATACCTGGGGTAATACTCACTCCTTCCAATAGTGTGCAAGGAAGGCGACTGAGCAGCTTCGATGTGATCAATACACAAGTATACATCAAACTGCACTCTACAGCATTGGCTCTCAACTGAGATTCATAAGACCTTTGGGGGTCCATATCAAATTTTGTTGATAAAATTCATGTGTAATAAATTGGTTTTAATTCTGCAATATACAAAAGAGTTCCACCATCTTTTTTAATACAAATCCTAATCATATTTGATTATAAAAGATTCTTTAATTATTTTATTCTTTGACTTGTTCAGTCATTTGACTGTGGCCATGCTGGAGCCCCGCCTTTAGTCGAGGAAATCGACCATAGGACTTATTCTTTGTTAGCCTAGTACTTATTCTATAGGTCGCCTTTGCCGAATCGCTAAGTTACAGAGACGTAAGCACACTCGCATCGGTTGTCAAGCGATATTGGTGGGGAACAAACGCATAAACATACACGCACATACATACCTATTTGCATACACGACGGGCTTCATTCAGTTTCCGTCTACCAAATCCACTCACAAGGCTTTGGTCGGTCCGAGGCTATAGTAGAAGACACTTGCCCAAGGTGCCACGCAGAGGGACTGATCCGGAAACCACGTTGTTGGTAAGCAAGCCACTCATGTACCTATTCATTTTTTTATAATCACATTTGATTATAAAAGATGAATAGGATATTTTTAAAACATGGAATGGTTACGAAATCTCACCTAAGTAAATTAGGAATTAAAGGGAACCATAGGTAAAGTAATACTTGAGAATCACTGCTTTAGAGTTTTCAAGAACGGGGAACAAATTGTCTATATATAATAATAATAATAACTTGTCTATTTATTCAAGGTGTCACGCAATGCGACTGAACCTGAAACCAGGTTTGCTAGGAAACAAACCTCTTACCACATAGCCACCGATGAAATATAAAAGAGGAAGAATAATTTCTAACTTAAGTCATGTTTATTTTAGGCCAATACACATAATGTCAATGATTGTATGAAGTTAATTAAGGCGATTCGTGGTTAAACTTCCGCGACTAAAAAAAATAAAGGACTCTCATTCTTGCCGTATATAGGTTTTAACCGTAATTAAATAATCAGGTATAATTAACATTTAATCACTAGAATATTTTTGTATTTAGAATGATGCCGTCGAGATTAATTGTAATTATTCTAAGTTTACAGTAATGAAATACTCTTGTGGTTGTTGTTGTTGTTGTAGTTCCATAGTTCGAATCAGCTCTTGTAAAGGAGGAATGTGATAAAATTCATTCCAGGCTTTATCAATTCAACGTATTATTTTGAGACCTAGTGTCCAGGATTGTGTTAATCAATGAATTCTCCAAATTTTTAAGCCAATAAGATGTCGGTCGGGGAGTTTGACTGGGGTGGTACGTCTGTCAAACGGTAACGCAGGTGTCCCAGGGCGAGCAGAGCGTGGACGGAAACCACACGTCGAGCAAAACGGCAAAAACTCGCTCGATCTCGATTTTCGACTTTCAGGTAGATTTGGTTGCTATTTTCAGCAGGTTCAGTGACTGGATATAGGCACCCTCTTCATACGCTTTGTTGCTATTATATTGTTGCTGTAGTAGATCTGCTGAACATTAATCAGACAGCCAAGAGGCACACACAAAGTCAGATGGCAACCACAGGATTCAATGTGATCTAGGGGACATGCTATATTCTCCTTTGTCGTGAAGAATGTTCCAGTTGTGAAGGAGGGTGGCTTAGTGGTTAGCGTATTTGGCTCACAATTGTAAGGTCGTGAGTTCGATTCCCGGCGACGCAATATGTCCTTGAGCAAGACACTTTATTTCACGTTACTCCAGTTCAGTCAGCTGGCAAAAATGAGTTGTACCTGTATTTCAAACGGCCGGCCTTGTCACACTCTGTGTCACGCTGAATCTCTCTGAGATGCCAGTTGTACTAGTTGTTGCTTTTGTTCTTCTTGCGGTTGCTCTGTAGTTGCTGTTTAAATTGAAGTCAGCCCTGATCGAGTAAGCAAACCTGTGATTACAAAGACGTTCCGGCCGTAAACATTCCGGCCTCACAACATTGACCAGGATATCTGATGTCTTCCTTTTCTTTAAGTCGTTAGTATGTGGTATGAGAAAGAGACTTGACTGCTATTTCTAGTAAAGCAAGTAACCGCACACAGAACAAGTTCACTCTTTGGATCATCCAGATGCAAATTCTGGCTGTAGCCACGACAGAGATGAACGAGATGAACTCGATTGCAAGAGGTACACAACACATGTTCGTCTGTCCTTATCGTTAAACGCGTAACGTATCTCACAATGTTTAGATCTAACAAGATTATTTATTGGTGCTGCTGATATGCGAGTTCTATGTTTGTCTAGACTGAACTGGGGGTGGGGGCATTGTTTTTACGACGGCAGTATAGTAGTGTTTGTTCTGTGGTGTTCTTATGTGTCTAGCTGTTTGGAGAGTAGCAGGGATTATGTGTTGTAGTTTGGAACTTGCTGCGTCAACAAAATATGCTCGCTGTATATTCAGGTGCTCTTAATGCCTTGAATAGTTTTCCTTTCGCTGCGTTGATAAAGCCGTAGATGCGGTGTGTATGCAAGCTGTGACGATATGAAGCACGTTGTTTTGTGAACTTTGTAGTTTGTTGTGAAGGAATTAGGGGTGGCCGAGCAAACATCAGTTACTATGTGATAGATCTAATAAATATATATTGTTTCTTGTACACTGGTGTTGTTGTTTTTTTGTATTGGTAGAATTCTGGTGTCTTTAAATGTGTGCTTATAGTGTATCTGCGTTTCCTTTTCTTCGCTATATTTTCGGTGTGCGCTTTGAATGTTGAAGACTGTTATTTTACTTATGTCTTTGTGTGTGTGTGTGTGTGTGTGTGTGTATGTGTGTGTGTGTGCCTGAGCGCATGCGTGTCTGTGCCTGAGCGCATGCGCGCGCGTGTGTGTGTGCCTGAGCGCATGCGCGCGCGCGCGTGTGTGTGTGTGTGTGCCTGAGCGCATGCGTGTGTACATGTGCTCATGTGTGTATACATGTGAATGAAAGAGAGAGAGAGAGAGAGAGACAAAGAACAGTGAGAGAGCTTGCTTACATTCCTTTCTGCTAAAGGCACAAGGCCTGAAATTTTCAAGGTGGAGACGAATCGATTACATCGACCCAGTATTCGACTGGTACTTATTTTATCGATTCCGAAAGAATGACAGGCAAAGCTGACCCCGGTGGGATTTGAACCTAGAACGTAAAGACGCAAGAGATCCCGCTGAGCATTTTCCCGGACGTGCTAACAATTCTGCTAACTACCCGCCTTCGAACTTACTTATATTGGTTATTTGTTGTTCTTCTGGTGTCTTTTTTTTTTTGGGGGGGGGGTGATTTTAAAATGGCGATGATAGATTTGTCATTTGGTAGGTGACATTTTTATACTATTTGTGGAAAATTAAAATTCTCGGTTGCTGATGTAGGTTCGGGATAGACGATCATCACTAACTTGTCAACGGTAGGACATGGTAAATATTGTTACCTCTATATATGCTCTGTGCACAGAGAGAGAGAGGGAGAGAGAGGGAGAGAGAGAGAGAGAGAGACAGAGAGAGGCAGAGACAGAGACAGACAGATAGATAAACAGACAGACAGAGACAGACAGACAGAGAGACAGACAAATAGGAGTGTGGATATAAAATTAATACAATGAATATGGGAGTGAATCCTAGCTGTACTCCGTTCAGAAGATTTCCGATGCTAGATGCGTTGTTATCACATGATGTATTGATGCATATGGGCAGTGTATTGGCAGAGTCCATTGTGACAGATGAAATGTCGTGCGATACTTAATCATGTCATTTCGCGCTCGGTGTCTGAGTTCAAATCTTACCTATGTTGAATTCTACTTTCTTTCTGTCGGTGTCACGTACTGGAATTGTGCTTATATTAGCAATATAAGCACAATTCAACTGTGCTTATATTAGCAATAATTAAACACAACGTAACGATAGCGACCTAAAATGTGGTGCGCTAACCATAAATGTGGTTTGCTAACGATAGCGACCTGAAATGTGGTGTGTTATGTTGTTGTTGCTGTTTTGTTTATTTTACCGAACTGTTTAGTATCATGTTGGTAGGTATCGAGGATTGGAGTCATTATATATTTTTAGTACAAGGCAGCAGCTGGTAGAATCATTGGAGCATAGAGAGAAAAGCTTGCTTCGAGGTATTTTTCTGGCTTTTTACGTTATAAGTTCCACTGAGGCTAATATTACCTTTCATCCTTTCTGTGTCCATAAATTAAAGTACCTGTCAAGTACTGGGGTCAATGACATAGACTAACTCCTCCCCTCAAATGTTTTGCCTGAATTAAAAACCATTATATATTCATTGTGTGGAGGCGCGTGACTTAGTGGTTAAGTTATTGAACTCATGATCGTAAGGTTGTGGTTTCGATTCCTGGACGAGACGACGCGTTGTGTTCTTGAGCAAAACACTTCATTTCACGTTGCTCCAGTCCACTCAGCTGACAGAAATGAGTCGTCCTGCGACGGACCGGCGTCCCATCCGGGTGGGGAATTTCTACGCCACTGAAACCGGGAAACCGGCCCTTATGAGCCTGGCATGGCTCGAGAAGGAACATTTATTAAAATTTTTTTATTATGTATATTCATTGTACAACGTCTCTTCATAGTTGTATTTTAGTCTTGAATCAATCTTGCTTATGCAAAACTAACGATCAAAGGCGCACAAACCGTAGCAATCATATTCTTAAAGAGTATGAATACGGTTGTCACTTCCAGCATACGTTTGTCATTTCTTGTAACACTCATAATATCTCCATCATTCGCTCATTTTTAGATGTGGTGCGGTGATGCAGGGAGTGTGGCACTTCAGTTTAGAGAGCAGAACCTAAGTTGGAAATGCATGAAATATTGTTATCAGACATTCAAAATATTTGATTTATTCTTTAGATATGCTTCGGATAGTGATCAGTCTGGGTAGTGTTACTCTTCTTGGTTTTCTTGTCATGTTTTTAGGGATGATATAATTCCGATCTTTATGAAGATTATAGTTATTTCGTAATGTTTGTGCGGGTAGTTCATAATACTGGTGAATGAAAAATACCTTCAGGTTGTATACGTTTAAGATATCTTTGAGATAATATCAAGCCTTGAGGCTTTAAGTGAGATTTTTCCTGCTGATATTCAAATGTTTAGTAGAAGGAAGGGGTTAAAGTTATTACGTTAGTGAGTTTTTTTTATCTCAGAGTTTGTGAGATTTTTTTTCTTTTAATATTAATTTTTGGTTAGTTTTAGAAATGTATTTGACAAATTAGTTTGCATGTTGTTGGAATGTGTGTATGTTACATGACGTTGTTTTTTAGCCGTTGCTGGAGTTGATTAAGCGTGGTAATTACATTATATGGTGTCTTGCCGTCTTTTTTACTTCGGTTATTAATATTTGCCACTGTTTCTTCAGAGCTAACACACACACACACACAGACACACACACACACCACACACACACACACACACACACACACACACACACACAATAAAAAAGTTCTCTATCGAACTAACGCAGAAGCCTTTACAAAATGACTAGACAAGTCAACATTAGCAACCGAATCTCTTATCGTCATAACAATGGAAAGATTTTTTTTGGAAAAATCCAATCCTAAGGAAAAAAACGTGGCAAAACCTTATGATTGCCACTTCTCGAACGTCGATCGAGAGATAAAAATTGTTGGCGGAGAAAATTACCAAAAACAATAAAAAAGCAGAAAAAAAAACTGTATACATTTCAGCACTAAGCATGTAAACTGTTCGAAGGCATCGACTCCGAACGAGAGAGATAATAAGAACGAAGGAAAGATAGCAGCACCCAAACAACAAAATTCACACGCAAACACAGAATACAAAGCAGAAAAAGAAAACCAACATCTAAATATATCTTCAATCACAACATAAACATAACGCAAAACACCGGAAATACCGACATTAATTTCCTATTAAACTTCTCAGCTCTAACAACGATCTTGCTCAAGATACTACATTGATAACAAGCAAACAAACAAACAAAGGAAGAAACAAATAAAAAGCAAGCAATATAAATTGCAAGTACGAAAATAGCCAATGTAAATTATATCATCATAAGGAAAAATAAGTTAAACTTGCTGTAATACAAAAACCATCGAACTTCATAGATACTGGGAATAAAACTTGAATAAAATTAGAGCTGAAGAATTTACTAGAAATGCATTCATTCATGACTAATCTAAGAAAATGAATTGCAGTAATAGAATTAACATATAGATACCACTGTTAACCTCATGAGGTGAGCTGAAGCTCCATTATCTCAATGCACTTCCGAATATCATCAGTGTGGAAAAATAACAGTACTCATGTCCTGGCACAAGCAAAATACAGTTAATACAAGAGATGACAGAATAGTAGGACATTAAAATCTTTGCATTTTATTAATGTTCAGTCAGAACAACGAGAAAACTACAACCATGAGTTTTCCAGATCATCCAAACGTAAGGGGATAGGAGGGAGGAAAGAATGGAAGAGGGGAGGAGGAGGAATTCCCGTCGCACTGGAGACCTTATATGAATGTTTGCAACATATTTCACACCGCTAATACCATCCAGTTACAAGATGGTGTTGTTAAACCGGGAAAAAAATTATTCGCAGTAAACATAAACCCATATCTTCGTTAAAATACACAGCTCCTTTTCAGGCATCACCAGCTTCTCCACAGTTTTTGCTACTACACTCACATGCGAACCAGTTCCCTTATTCAGTCCCAATCACCTGTTTGCCCTCATCACAAAACACTCCCAGAGAAATGAACTATACAAAAGCAGTTTCACAAACATATAGTCTAACCATTTACACACCACGAAGCAGAATAATACTTCACATAATACACAAACATTACCACCACCAGTATAAACACTACAGTATACATCAGTGGTTCTCAACATGGGTTCATATGAACTTTAGGAGTCTATATAAGATTTTGATGCTAAACTTTACGTGCAATAAACTGTTTTTTCTACAATATACAAAATATTTTAAGATTGCGTTTTTATATAATTCCTAATAATATATGGTTATACAAATACAATAGGAATCTTTAAACATGACATGGTTATGAAAGTCCACCCGAGTAAAATAGGACTTAAAGAGGTCCATAGGAAAAACAAAAATGGTTGCGAACAACTGGTATGGATGGTCGACAAAATAAATGTGAAGACATACAAAAAATCTAACATACACGGCAACATTAAAAAATACACCTCGAACTACAAAATTAAAAATATAATAATAAAGGATTAAAAAACTGACGATAGTCTAAGGAGTATATACACCACTATACATTAATAGACTAAAATATAACAGCATAAACTGTAAAAGTCTGTGCGTATGTATGCGAGAGCGTAGATGAGTGCGTATGTGATTTGTAGGTACGTACTTTATTGAAGCGGGATGGAGGAACTCACTGAAAGTTTACGCAGTAAGGGTCCTTCTCGATGCAGACAGAGTAAACTAGAATGGTTTATTGTTATATAGGGTATACTATGATGTGGATATGCATCATACATATATGATGTTATATTTGTGTGTGTGTATGTGTGTGAACAAGGATAAAATCGTGTAAATGATAATATCAAGTAACCAACAAGATATAAAGCCTTGTGGGTAAATTATACTAAAATAATAATTATATACATACATTATATAATTATATAAGGGAATAGGAAAAAGACCCTGCCCCAACATGTAAGAAATCCGGGTTATAGACGGGCAAATGAAAAATACAAGATAAAACTGCACAGTCAATTGTGTATTGGTCCAATTTCGAGATTAAAGCAGTAACATAACTTATTTCCCATCCTCAGCACAACATTCAAAGAAACATAGTCACAAATATTTATACATACCCCCATGAAACAAATTCGTACCATCATGTGAAAATATACGCTCTTATGCTTCAAAATACAGTCACAGTTTTACTTTTAATTCACCTGCGTATTTTTAAAAACCGATATATATATATATATATATATATATATATATATATATGTACAAATAGATTAGGGTACTGGAATACCATTTGCTAAAACTAGGAGATAACGCACCAAAACCACAAGTTTTTCACTATTAAGAAACACGCACGGTGAATGTGACGAATATAATAAAAATTAGCTTTACCTTGTATAAACTACAAAGCAAAAATCTATTTAGACTAAACTTGCTGGCCACTTTATTATTATTGTTACTTTTAATAACGTTAATAATACTTTATCAAATTTATATATATAAATACATACATATATGTATATATGAAATGACTACTATGAAGTATTGCGTAGAATATATTGTATGAAAGATCGTGGGTAAGGCCAAAACAATGCGAAGTAAATGCTAGGTAAATCACAAGGAAACAAATATGGGACTTAATGTAGACACTCCACACACGCTCTCACACATGCACATCGGCAACATTCTAGAAAATGGGGTCATAACCCCGAAATATTGAATTCAAGGTAAGTCTACATTAATTCACACATTTGTTTTCTTGTGATTTGCCTTGCATTTACTTCGCATTGATTTGGCCTTACCCACGATCCTTTTTATGTATATATATATATAAGTATATAGTGTAGGATATTGTATGTTACCATGTTTTATGATATCATATGGAAGTACACAATAATGTAACAAGTAAAAACAACTGTAAAACAGTATAGCTTTGTGGATTAGTAGAATGTGTTCTAAATAGAAGCAACATATTATTTGAAGGAAGTGTATAAGAGTGCATTGTTATCTGATACACATGAATGTAAAGTTGTGTGGCGTACAATAGTATATAAAAGATTGCAATATGGCCGTATATTGTGCTAACATGATTTTATTGTTAGTCTTATGTTATTTTCATTCGATCAGACTCTTTTCACAGTAATTTCATCTGTAATTCTAATATTCTTTTACTTTCTTTAAAACCATGTGGGAAATACATGTAGAAAAAAATATTCGATTTTTGGATGTTACTTCAGTAGATGGTTTAAGTTTTAACAATTTACTTCTGTTCTTTTTGCTGGAATTATCTATGCTAGTGAAAATGTTTGATGAAGTCTCTACAGAATCCTCTTGACACTCGTCATTTCTGCTTGTTGTAGCTTGATATGAATTGGAAAATTACTAAAGGCATTTCTTTCTCTTCTGTCAGCTCAATGAGCAACCGTGTGTATTATAAGCAGGCTGATGACTGTTATATGTTAATGTCTCGGCAACTGACCGCTAGTGCTTCAGTCAGTTCTATAGGTCAAGATCATTGACAAGAGACGATGATATACATAAGAGATGACTAGCTAATCGTACGTTACACGTCCAGCTTAATCAAGCTCACAATAAAAGTAAAATAGCCGTAAGAGATCTCTAGAGCAGGCGATTTTTCAGATGAAGCGAATATATAATATAACCTCAACTACAGCACTGAAGTTCTGGAATTCATGAATTGTTCTCATCTCTGCTGATAATCCTAGAGGCAATATTCATCACATACAAGAGATAGATATTTGCAGTTGGTCACAGGAGATTATCTACCGAATAGTTATTCAAATGAAGCTATTTGAATAGAATAAACTTTATACTTGGAAATTCCAAAGCGAAAAACAAACTATTTTCATTGTAAAATTAATGCGATAGCCGTAATATATTTTTCTGTTTACAAGAAAAAGGAAAAACGGTAACACAATAGACTGATTGCTTTCACTCGTCTGCGAAGTTTTGTAATTAATTCCAACGTGACTGTTGTTGAACATCGGGGTTAAAAGTTAGCGAGGAATGAGTTTCATAGACCATGTGAAACAGAAAACTTTCTGTGTGTTTTTATCAGGACTTTCCTATCAAATTATTTCCTAATTGCACTAATTAACTGTAATTATGTAGTATTACACATGTACTTATATGTTTGCATGTATATATACACGTATAGGTATGCACATACACACACATATATATATATATATATATATATATTATATATATATATATATATATATATATATATATATATATATATATTATATATATATATATATATATATATGCACATATGTATAATCCATTCTTGTTGCTTCTTTCTCGTATATATATATATATATATATATATACACATACAAACGCATAGACACATTACTCACAACACCCTCACACATACACACACACACGGATGCGCGTGCGAAAGCTAGCATTGCTGAGCAATTATAGTAGTTATGACTAGCTCATTAGCATGCATGGCTAGAATAAAGTAATAACTATCTCCGCTTTCCAAAATGTTTTGTTAATGAAATGACTAATCCTTCAGTGAGAAATAAAATTCTCAATTAAGGAATTAATTCTGGCAATTTTTGATTACAGCATCACGATGTGGGTGAGAACAGTCGCGTTCTTCATTATAATCCATTCAATCGTATCGATTTCTGTTAAATGGGGCTGTACAATTTTGATGTAGCCATACATACAGTTAACCAGACTGTAAAACGAGGAGTGCAATGTGTCTGTGTCTCATGCTTCTATAGTTTAATAAAAAGATAGCATACACTATCACAGTCTCTTATTTCTTTATTGCCCACAAGGGGGCTAAACGCAGAGGGGACAAACAAGGACAGACAAACGGATTAAGTCGATTGTATCGACCCCAGTGGGTAACTGGTACTTAATTTATCGACCCCGAAAGGAAGAAAGGCAAAGTCGACCTCGGCGGAATTTGAACTCAGAACGTACCGGCAGACGAAATACTTATTTCTTTACTACCCACAAGGGGCTAAACACAGAGGGAACGAACAAGAACAGATAAACGGATTAAGTCGATTGTATCGACTCCAGTGCGTAACTGGTACTTATTTAATCGACCCCGAATGGAAGAAAGGCAAAGTCGACCTCGGTGGAATTTGAACTCGGAACGTAACGGCAGACGAAATATCTATTTCTTTACTACCCACAAGGGGCTAAACACAGAGGGGACGAACAAAGACAGACAAACGGATTAAGTCGATTATATCGACCCCGGTGCGTAACTGGTACTTATTCAATCGACCCTGAAAGGAAGAAAGGTAAAGTCGACCTCGGTGGAATTTGAACTCGGAACGTAACGGCGGACGAAATACCGCTAAGCATTTCGCCCGGCGTGCTAACGTTTCTGCCAGCTCGCCGCCCTCTATCACAGTCTCTTGCCAAACGACATCTCTCTCTCTCTCCCTCTGTCTCTCTCTCTCCCTCCCCTCTTTATCTCTCTATCTCTCTCTCGTATTATTCTTGTCACTGAATCTGATTATTATTTTGTTCTGAACATTTTTGACTGTGTTTGCATTTCTCCTACGCAGACTTATGTATATTCTATCATACATTGATAATGTCTGGACTTTGATTCAATCTGAGAGGCAGCCGGTTTTGAATAAAACGTTCAACTGTTTTGCTATGCAAATTTATAGCTCCAGCTCTGTGTTGAGTATACAACCAGACTGACTGCTTCCTTGACTAGCGGTAGGTCAAATGATGCAAGCACCTCTGATGAGAAATAAGTTAGTTTCGAAAATCCATTAAAGCCGTTCAAATACATTTATTTATTTATGATTTCATTCTACAGGGAAATATTTGAATTTACCATGTTTGACGAATAAACATGGCGTGTTTATATCTACATATATATATAATTGATTATAATCATATACATTATTATAGGCTATATTTTAAGAGCGGTGAGGTGGAAGGATCGTCAAAGATCTGCTAAAGAAATATGCCTGGTTATATTTCATCCAATTTCTAACGCGCTGCGTTGAAATCTGTCCGAGGACAACATTGTGTTTCACTCCACCGAGATCGATGAAATAAAGTACCCGCCTAGGACCGGTTTCGGTGGTATCGATTAACACCTTTCCTACTAAATTTCTGGCCATGTGACTAAATATGATGGTGCGTCAGATAAAATGATTAGCAATATTTATTATGTTCAAATTCCACCGGAGTCAGTATTCCTTTTCATCCCTCATATTAAAGGATTAAAGGATGTAGATTTAGTTTCATCCTCAAACTCTGTCTGATATTCGGAATGTAGTAATCTAATACTAATTCAGATTCAAGTATAATTAATTCAAAGGAAGAGAGAAAAGGGATACACACACACACATATGTATGTATATATGTATGTATGTATGTGTGTGTGTATGTATGTATGTATGTATGTATGTATGTATGTATGTATGTATGTATGTATGAATACCAGTGGCTGTGAGGCGCAGGCATCGCTGTGACCAGGTGCAACCGTGGTTCTGTGGAAAGAAGCTTGTGTCTCAACCACATGGTTCCGGGTTCAGTCCACTACGTGGCACCATGGGCAAATGTCTTCTACTATAGCCTCGGGCCGACCAAATGGATTTGTAAGTGGATTTGGTAGACGGAAACACTGAAAGGAGCTCATTGTATATACGTATATATATATATATATATATATATATATATATATATATATATATATATATATATATATATATATATATATATGTATGTATGTATATGTATGTATGTATGTATGATGTATGCATGTATGTATATATTTGAGTTTTTGTGTCTGTCTCCCCCCTTCATCGCTTGTCAACCGATGTTGGTGTGTTTGCTTCCCCGTAATCGAGCAGCGTGGCTTAAGTGACCGATAGAGTAAGTCCAGGGGTCGATTTCGTCGGCTAAAAGGCGGCGCCCCAGCATGGTGACAGTCAAAATGACTGCAACAAGAGAATATATGTATACATATACATATATATATATATATATATATATATATATATATATATATATATATGTGTGTGTGTATGGTATATATAGGTAGAATCATATACACACCACACAACACATTATATATATATAGATATATATAATATATATATATATATATATATATGTATACATATACATATACACATACACACACACACACACACACACATATATATATATATATATATATATATATATAATATGACTCCTTGCTTGTGGGATTCTTTCTGTCTTGCACGTGTCTCTCTCTCTTTCTCTCTCTCTCTCTCTTACAAGTGTGACTATATATATATATATATCTCTTTCGCTCTTGTATTTCTAGCATTTCTCCTTTCCGTTCATTCCTTTCCTTTTTACCTCTGTCGCTCGTTCTTTCTCTCTCTCTTGCTGTCCTTCTTCTCTGCCTGCTGCTGTCACGTGACCCGTGGTCAGTTCCACTTTTCCTTCCTTTCTTACACTGGTTCCGTAGCTGACCTGTCGCAAATTCTCTTTCTCTCTCTGTTCACCATATTTCAAGATATTTTTCTAAGCGTTATCCACTTTCTCGTCCCGTAATTTTTTTCGACTGTTCGTCCTTGTACCCCGTCCTAAATCATTCACTGTGTCATTTTGCTTGTTTGGTTTTGTTTAGTTTTCTCTAGTCCCTAATTCTCCGTAAGAAAATTATTTTTTGCTGGCACCACCAGTTGAGAAGGTCTCAGTCATATCGTTAAAGTTGCAAAAGTGAATATTACTAATTGGTCGATAACTGATGAAGAATTAGGGACATTCTGTCTGTCTCCCGTTCATTTTGATATCCAGTATACGTTATGTCGTTTGTGGATTTACCATACATATTTTCATTTATTATATATATACACACACTCGTACATCATATATACATATATACATACAGATATATATATATATATATACATATTACATATATATATATATACTTATATATTATATGTATATTATGTATATATTGTTAATAGTTATTAATAGAATGTAATAATTCCAAGCTAACAGAGTAAGTATATATACATATATACATATATACCTACCTACATACATAATTATACACATACATGTATCTATATATTATATATATACACGCATATATATATTATGCATATATGTATATATATATTTATATATATACACATACATATACATTTATATCTATCTATCTATCTACCTTTTCACTATTGATAGAATAACTAAAAAGCGGTTTGTCTCTAAATTCTATATATATATATATATATATAATTATATATATATATATATAATAAATAGATGAGTGTATTTTCCTTGTTAACAATTAACACGGAAACAAAAAAAAATAGTTACCAGGGCAGCAAAAATCTCACAAGTAAAGGTATTGTAACTCCTTGTTTATAAAGGTAGAAACTTCGTGTTTACGTTGAATATTTTGAATAATAGGAATAAAAAAATGGAGTTAACGCAGGTGTAATCAAATATCTTTACTCTCGACACATGTTTCGAAAATTCCACTGATACTATTCAAAAGAATAATTGGTATAAACAATGCAATCTTCTCTTCAGGAAAGTGAAAAAAACGAAATTCGTCAATAAGACATTTTAGCAAACAATGATGGATTTGTATAGCGATAGACAGAACGCTATTAATATTGTTTAAAAAAAACGTTATATGATATAACGTCATAAGTAGCTAACAGAAACAGTAAGGATATTAATAGTGAATGTTAAATATAAAGGAAATTAAAGTTTAAATTATGTATAATGATAGAGACTACTTATATGCACTAAATGTATGTTTTTGCATACATCTGTATGCTCGCTCTATAACCGTGTTTACTATAGTACTTTTAGAAAAAATAATGAAAATAGCTCAGATTGCAGAGAAGACAAAATTTCTTGCCTTGTCATATGGTATCGAAATTGAGAGAATCACCATTCTAAATGAAATTGTTCATTGTGGTCTTTTAAATCCCAAATCAGTTTGTTGAGACCGGTACTACTATTCGTTTATTTCTATCCCTAAATGTTGATAATGGATAGAAATTCTTTTAGATAACTCTAACGATGTGCTTCCAATGTAAAATCGTACTTTATTACGAGTACTGATTATACACTGGTATATAGAATTTTTAACCTTAGAGTTACTTGACATAAACTTAATTCTATTGGAATTGACTTCAGATACAATAACCTTGTTATTAATATTTCTAGAGGGTTGGATGGTATTAGCTAAATTAATGTTAGTATTAGTAAATGTTTAATATTTAAAAGTTTGTTATTATAAGAAGAGATAATTTGCAAGAGATTTTTTGTGTTTGAAAAACCTATCCTAACCTTATGTGAATTGATTATAGAGTAATACCTAGAATTGTTTGGAAAATTCCTAGCAATAGCTTGACGAAACAGCAGTGGGAGATTAGATTTAATTTGTCTCCGTAAGGAATTATTACCCAAATATTTTTACTAGTATTCATACGTAATTACTTTTGAAGGTGTTATATTTACTTTAGATCAATAAT